>NC_089859.1:24488803-24731303 GCF_036373705.1 Amia ocellicauda
TGCCATTTGCCTTGGTAAAGTCACTTCTCCAATCTTTTCCAATGCGGATATTGTCTTGGTGAGGCTATAAAGTAGGGTTTAGTAATACTTTTCCACATGAAGAAAGATTAAACCAACACAGAGAGTGGTATGCCACAGCCTTGCCATTTTAAAATCTAAACTGAGTAAATGTTTAATCAAACTGGAATCGTATTTTCCCCTGCCCCCACTTTGCTCACGACATTTAGTCTAACAGAGCAGAGAAAAGAAACCTACGGACATTACCCTTTACTTGACATTGAAAAGTAAAGTATCATTTTCCACTTCTACCTGGGAATTAGTTACCAAGTTCTCCACACATACGCATTGCTTGTAATATACTGGATATTTCATGACCAGGCTGAAAACTGGTCTTTGGACTTGTGCTTGTAGATTTTGAATTCCTTGAGGCTACCTCCAGAAGGGGATCCTCATTTCTCAGCTTAGGCCTAGCAGCTGCTAAAGATCTTAATATAGAAAGACACGGGCAACAGTTATTATTCGGGGCTTGGAATTATTACTTAACAGAACTGTATCAGCTAACAGACAATATAGAATAGTATTTCCCAAGAAAACAATTTACTGAATAATTACTTTGAGCATCATGTTAACAAGGCTCCAAAGAATATAAGAATTTTATTCCTTCATATGGTATACTATATATTCATAAAATTTGAGTAAAAAAAAATGCAATTCAGTCTCCCCAAAAAAGTATTTAAGTAATTTTCTTTTGATCAATTTATCTAGTTCAACTCATTAGATGAGTTTAAAATACTGATGCTATATCTAGTATAATATAGTATGTGATCTTTCATGCTGCCCTCATCACAACTTAACAAAATGCATTGAAAGAAAAATGAAAACCAACTTGATTTCAAGCATTTCTTTTTGCTACCTAGTCAGAGGGCTCCACAAAAACTGCAATTAAGGGAAAATGGAAACTGCTGTCCTGTCAGGCAAGTGACCCTTTGTCCCATCCCCCAAATATGCATTCTCAATTTGAACAATATTCTATTGCAGCATCTCGAACATGAGCCAAGGGAACAGACTCAGCTAGCATCCTCAACTGTGCACTACTGATACATTATTCAAAGTTAAAAGTAGGTACTAATAGACGAGCTGAGAAAAATCAAGACAAACATACAGCATTGTACCCACAGCAATCTGGCTAGTACCGGATTCCTGCTAGAGACACCAATGCACATTATCTTTTAAAAATATCCAAGCTTAAACTGCACCAGCATTTGTTTTACACCAGCTACAACAAATACACTTCTGCCCCAAAACAGCTTCCACTCACACTCAGTGGAGCAGCACTAGATTTTCACAGGGCTGGATAAAGCCATCCCAGTGTTAAATTATGCAGTGATTTGCAGGCTGTCAAATCATCATCATGAATTTCTAACCGTCTGCCACAAGAGTGGCAAACAACAAAAGATTAAATTGAACAAATTTCACTTAGCGGCAAGAGAGCAACAAGAAGTAAAGCCTAGCGCTTTCTACTTCAATAACCAGCTTTGTGTGGTAATCCATAGAACTGAGGGAAGATTTCAATAACAAATTCGATATTTTTTAATAATACAATTACCACGATTCCCAGGTCTTCAGCCATTGATGATTTAAAGTTATCCATAAAACATGGACGGTAGTGGCTCTGCAGGACTAGGAGGGGGTGCAATGTAAATGCCTTCACCTGCAAATTGGGATGAGTCCTGAAGCCTGAAAATCACAAGTTGAAACCCAAGATCAGTCCTTTGTAAGGTGGGATAGCGAGTCCAATAAAATCCGACACTGCCCAATCTCCGGCAAGATCCACTTATGGATTCCAGGAATTGCCATTTCCGCAGCTCTATGCTTAACGCCTGCAGCCCCAGGGTGGTATCTATAGGATCTGCAGTCAACATGCCACCATTTCCTTTCCACAATCACTGGGTAGAGTAGCCTCGGAGCAGACAGATCTTGAACGTGTCGTATGCGAATGTGTGCAGTTCCCCAAGGGTCAGGGCCGGGATATGGTGGAGAGTTAAGCAGCAATTTCAGCCTTGATCCGAGTGCGGAAATGGGGGGGGGGTTTAGGGGAGAAGTTTCGGATCTCCTCAGAATTGTTTTAAATTTGATACAAAATACATCTCCAATGAGACAAAGAATGCAGCCATTAGACAAATTGCTGAAAGAGTGCTTGGTATGTTACACCAATCCTGCTGTCTATAAAGTTTATCTGAGTCACAAAAATGAAACAGAAACAAAGCAACACAGCTAACAAGAAAGACTTAGATAAGGTTTCCCTTTAACCTGAAAGAATCTAGGGGTCAAGTATACATTCTTTCAGGCGTTACAAGGAAATACCAGGAAGCTGTAACTTGGTTGGTTCCTCTTTCTTGGCTATATTTTAAGATTGTATGTTTTAAACAGCTATTCAGTATTGAAAGTGTAAACAAATGTATGATCACTGTAGGATTTTTTTTTTTTTTTTTTACAGAATGATAAAATGAAGACTATTTGTAGTTTCTATCACTTTGGTTTATGGATTTATCAAATTTGTTCAGCCGAGCAGGTTTTCCAAGAATCAATAATCAAGACTATTTACAACATTCACCTGCAGCTTTCCCTTCCATGCCAGAATCAACGAGCAGTATTGTTACAGAGGCTACATTGATCAAAGGCACATTTTGCTGATACACTGTAACCAGGAACCCAGACGAGATGAAGAGTGCTGCTTGAATTATTTTGAAAATGGGAGTTCAGTACTATCTATTATTAGAATCGCGCAGTTAACACAAATAATGGTGCTAATTTGCAGTCAACCCCCCACACCATTTCTTAAACAAGAAACATGTACTATTTTCATTTACAAAGACAAAAATGTCATATTTAGAATAATCCTAGGTGTCCTTGGATGTAAATGAAGTCATGGTGTGGATTGATTAAACTGTTGTGATTCCAAACACTCATCTAGAACCATCTCTGTCAATGATGAACCATTCTAACTTCAGTTAAATATCTAGATGAATATACATAAACTGTTAAAATTCAGATCCATACAGCCTCAAAAAGACAACAGCTTAAAAGGTGAACTTTGTTGCGTGCCAATGCTGTGTAGGTCAACTTTTTATTTTGGTTTCAAATCTCAGGTACAGGCCTGCCTTTATTCACTTTGAAATATCAATCAATACTACAGTAATAATACTATACTTTGAGTGCTTCCATTTCCCAATACTTTCTCTGTTGCTAGTTTGCTGATACACAAAGATGACAGGGTACTGGACCATCTGACTTTGATGCCATAATCTTACAGTAGGCCAGTGTTTAATTGTAAGTGCCCATACAAGAATGGTAAGAATGACTAATTAAATAATACAAAATAAAACTGGCCCATCATTTCCCTTTTCCAATGTCCATTTCAATTGACTAAGAAAAGTGAAATAGGGTAACGCACACAAAGGAATGGATGTGTGAGACTTAGATATTTGACTATTTCATCATTGATTTACATATTAAGTTACAAAAAATAAATCAAAAGATTTGAAATGGTTAATTCAAGCAGCAGAAGTGCAGTTACTCCAATGTTTTCTGCACTTTGGGGGAAAAGATAAAATCTAGCCTAATGCAGTTGAAGTTTACACTGAAAGGAGTACAACCCCCACCCAAACTTCCTCACTGCAAAGAACTGGTTCAATCGCTCATTGCTGGATATTCCTTTAAACAAAGACTTTACATTTTTAAACTAATACACCGATTAAATACAAAAAAAAAGACAGCCTCCATTAAAATTAGGCAATTCAGACTAACAAACATGTGCATAATATCAGGATAATTTACTGATTAACAGCTACAGCAGGAGTTTGCCTCAATATTGGAAGCTGCATGAGCAAATCCAATATGATCGCAATTACTAAACCAAGGAAGAACAAGGCTACAACTTGATCAGAGACTACTATGCCAGAATGCAAATAAATGCAAACTGCTAATTAGGGACCCCCAATCATAGAGCTCTATGATTCTGCCATTTTACATAGAGAAGATATTATGTTGTGATATGTTTGTATCTGCAGCCATCTAAAAACAAGAACTATAAATTAACCCAGTACGCAAAAATATGTATAATCGCAACCCATTTGACACTTGCTCACCACAGAGCTCTGTGTCTTCATTGAGAAAGAGAGGTATAGAATCTTTGCTCCTACCTTCAACAACCACTGTCATGACAAAACAAAAAACAAGTTGGCAATAACCCTTAAAACTATAATTCGTATGCATTAATAAAAAATAAAAAAAGAAATCCAACATTTAGACTAAATCAGAGATGAAAACTGCAATGCATTCTTAAATCATGAAAGCTATTTATAGACCACAGAGAAGCTAACTCACCCACACAGCACAGATAAGAACTGTATTGCTTTTTCATTGATGCCCCAATGCCTTGAAAGGCAAAGCAACACTCATTGATACATTTTAGCTGGCAGAACAGTTTCTTTTTAAATTAATACGGGTGGTCAAAATTGATGGAACTCATTGGGTGGTCGGACAGTTCGAAACTCGTGAGAATTTCGAAGATCGTGACTTTCGTATCAGGTCACACTAGTATGTACAGACGTTCATAAAAATATATAAAAGACTAATGCAGCATACTACGTGTTTAATATAAACCATATTCATTAATCTATTGCTTTAGATCTTCAATGAGGTAGGTCGAAACTTCAAGACGTCAAAACCTCTTGACTATACTGTACTGTACTGTACATAAAGCTCCCCATTCCTCTACATTAACCTCCAAAAGTGAATTACATCAAGATCACAACTTTACATTAGCTCTAAATCATGATTATACATTTATATTCATCCAGGTCAGAAGACATTCTGGGGGCGGGGACTTTCTTTGGAAATAGATGCTTTGGTGAACCAATAACAATGTCAACAACAACAAGTTGTAAATTGATTCAAAATAAGCTTGAGGAGACAGCTTAGTCACATGTCAGTTAAGTTACTTTTAATTCAAATTATAATAGAGTTCTGAATCATACAGAATATCCCATTAGGGTTTAAATATATTAACATATATCAAATCAAGTCAGTACAACTGCGGTGTAAAAGTCACCTGATAAGCTTTTCTGTGATGGAAGTCGATATCAAGCTTCTCTAATGAATGGTGCAAAGAATAAGGTTTCAGAAAATTAGAGATCTGCATTGCTCACAAGTACCTACATTAAAGCCTATTCACCACTATCAAAATACAACAAGACTGTTTTTGATGGACCATTAGCAGCACAAAAACTACTACAAAAACATTATTACACCCCCTGCCTCAGCTACGCGCAAAAGCATGACTATATACACTGTCCAAAGCGTACAGAATAGTACACACACAATAACGTGTTACCTTGCAGTTCTTTCATCATGTTAACTGCTATTGAGGCACTGCAAATGTATACATATGTGGGCCATGCTTAGACTCTGCCCGTTGTCAACATCTAAGGACTAATACACACTGTTACAAGAAAGCCATTGATGGTACATCTGGTTTCAACCATGCAAAGACGGTCCGTAACTGTGCGTGGAACATGTGACCTGAACATTGAAAGCATTATACAACGCGTGTGCGCTATGTGCACCCAGCGGTAATTTACCGGGTGTCAACAAAAGCTTTGTAATCGGTTTAACAACAGGTTAGGCATGTTGTGGGGATCACTGTACTTAAAAGAGCATGTGATATAATGTTTCCGCTCTCCCGACAATGCGGCTCATAATCAGGAGTATAGCCAATTCTTGACAGCATCCATGAGAGGCCGGCTTTAGCTACCGTGAACTGTGGTGTTATTTAATTGAATGTTCTTTAATAACGGTGAACGGAGCAACAAATCAGCTAATAGACTGTAAAGAAAACAGAATTTATTTCAATACAGATCAAACATCACCAAACCCTTTTAAGCAGAGAATGAATCGATATGGTTCTAGTTAGCGATTGCCATAGACATGCGATACCGATAAAAATGGATCAATTACAATTTCACGACTGTGGATTGGATCACGATTGCGATGGATGAAAGGATGAATGGTTCACGACACGGAAAACCCTCCAGGGGACTCGATTTCCCGAGCACACTGGGCTGATAACCGCCTGCTTCAGTTTCTAATGCAGAAACTCAGTCATTTCCCTTCGCCTTGGAACAGGGATAACAAACACATGACAAGGCCCGAAATGTGCACAGCAGCCCGTGTGGATTTCATTTCCCCTGCTAAAATAAAGTGTGTAAATAAAGAAAGTGGTGCAGGATCGGGTGAGCGAGTCGTGTATATATAACTAGCTAGGACCAGTTGCAGCAGCGATATGAATACCAAGCTTCATCGCCGAGCCGCTGCCTGTCCACTCACTCACTGTCGCCCGCTCTCCCAAGTGTCTGTGAGCCCGGAATAAGGAGAATAATACTGTGCAAAACATACCTGGTCTCGGATTTTGAGTACCACCATGTTTCCAGTGCGGTGCTCCCGTTCATACAGCTACAACTCCACTCCGCGTTAGTAAGGACGTTTCGAGATCCCGGGCTCCCGTGGGTTAATTTTCCCCCCTTCTTATATTTCGGTTTGCGCTCGGCCTGGGCTTCCTCCTTCCTTCCTGAAATAGACAAACACAGGAGACACAAACTCCACAACATTACCGCCACCGTCACCCGGTAGTGACGCAGCGAAGGATTGGCCAGAGGAGGGGGCGGCGGGCCAGTAAGCGCGGCTGTGATTGGCTGCGGGGCGCTGATCGACGTCAGGAGGGGAGAATGAAATTCAGAAGAGAGGCACAGTAACTGTAACTAGGGCCAGGCACAGGGGAGGGGAAGGCGAGCAAGGCAAGCTGAGCACTGTGTCCCAACTCATTGGCATCCATGCATCCAGTATAATTTAAACTCTTCTTGCTTATTTGATAGTCACCTCATTATAAAGGTCTATATAAATTAGTCCACATTGTGTTTATCATTTCAAATGTGTCAGCCGTGCATGCATGAAGCAAAGAGACCATGGAACATCTGAAATACACAGCGGTGCCCTTTTCTGTGTCGTATTTTTAAATGTGTGTCTGCATATTATTTATTAAAAGCAGTCCTGGCAATATATGAATGTCATGCCATAGTAATGCATGTATGCCTAATGGTTTACCAGTTTTGAAATGAATCAGAAACACTTAATTTTAGATGTGAGGTAATGGTGTCCAGTGGGAAAAGGAAACTTAGGCCATAATTGCAAAACCATTTGGACCATCTTGGCTCTTGGCCTACTACTACGCGCACAGTGCTTTTCTGTCTTGAGTCCATGTTCTTTAAAACTAGTGTTATTTGGGATCATGTGGCCACAATAAATGAATGTTTTTTTCTTTTTTTTATGTACCTAAAATAAATAAAATGTCTTATTTATGACATCAGTTTAGGGACTGCATTTAATAATTACATGAATTGCAATAGAAAACACTGTAAGAGACACTGAAATTTGATCACCTGACATGTGTTAGCAACCAAATGAGCAAGGTTGACTGTTTGTCCTCTAACTTGTAATCTTTGTTACAATCCTGTTTACTAAACATACAAAATAAATAAAACAGCTTGAACTGAAATTATGCAAATCAATTCAGAGACTCTGCTGTTTTGACTTCAATGGGAAGGTTGTTCCTCCACTTAGAGGCCAGGGATGAGAAGGAGCTACAATACATTTGTTAGCATAATGTAACAACTGTTTAGTAAAAAGAGTTATATTTCGCATGAATATCAAATCTATTTGGAGACTAGTATACTTTCTGGAATTTACCTGTAATGTTTTTAGGGGCACAATGAACTATAAATATACAATACAAGCAAAAAATAAAACAATTACCCCATTTCAAAGAGATGATTAGAAACATTGACTGTACGAAATTGTGTAATAAAACCCTTTTGTGTAAGGGTGGGTTGCATATAGCTGGATAGTGCATTGGAAAACAGGAAAAGACACCCTCATTACTGCAACAAATCATGTAGGTTTTGACCTGAAGATTTTTCAGTAAACCTTAATATTTTACAATCTTTTTTAAAAAAGTAATGTGAAAGCATACAAAATGTTAGCCTTAGGAGAAAAATGTTCGGTCCATTTAAATGTATTTACTCAGGCTCTTGAAAATTCTTCAGCTGAAATGAATTGTTTTTGACTAGAAGAAAGAATTCTTTCAGTTTTCTGCTCACACAATCCATCACTTGTTCACTTACATTTCTGAGTAAAATGTTCTATATCCAAAACTCTAAGTACACTAAATGCATTTTTCTCAAAGACAATTTGACAATTCACTAAATTGTGAGCATGTTTCCACTTACACAAGTTACATAAATGGTACAGCGTAGTTTCAGAGAGCAGATTCCTCACACACAGTATCACACCACTTCTATGAAGAAAGGATTAGGGCAGTGGTAAACAGAATGTGAGAAAAACACTGATATGTGATTCTAAATTTGATTTAGGGACACAAAATAATATTGTAATGTATATTAAATAACTGTATGTGTTCATCTCAATTGTAACACTCTTTAAATGCATAGTCATGGCTTTTGGCCTTAAATAAAGTGTGTTTTTCAAAAGCTTTCTGATCCAGAGCAACATTTGTTCCACATATTCTGAATGTTATTTATTTAGTGATTTCCTTGAAAAGGTCCAGAAAGGAGTTAATTATATTGCTGTTTATAACACATGAGTGGGTTTTGTCTCACTCTCAGAGAAGCTGAACTAAGGATGCTGTCCATGCAGATTGGATCCTAAAGCAGTGAAGCTGCATGCTCTTCAATGAGTCCCAACTGAGATTTTAAAGCAAATACTGGTATAAAAAGCATGTGATTACCTCTATGTATTTTAGATCTCTGATCCTGGTGGTAGTGGGAAGGTGTGGGAATGGACCACACTGGCCTCCAGTTGGCCCACACAACTACACTGACATGCATGGCTGATAACGCTGTACCCCATATGTAAACATTTGAGACTCCAGCTCTTGTTTTAACAGAAAAAATAATTTCTACCTTTGTGCCCTACAAGACTATTTGAGAACTACCTCAGAGACAAGTTGCCCCCTATTCAACATGTTTGGGATCCTTTTGTTGTTAAATCTTGGCAAAACCCAACAGGAGCATCTGTCACCTGAGCACTCATCCTAAAAACAAGTATCTGAGGATCTGGGGAAAGTGTATCACCTCCCTCCCTGGGAACATGGTTACCTAGCCATGCTGGATTTCAGAGCTCATCCTGTTGTACGCGCAGCCTCTTTAGAAGGCTCTGCTGAACAGCTGGCGATGAAATTGGCACCCAGAGCAGAGAATCTGAAAGATCACGCCATCAGCTTTACTTCAGAGTATGCGGTTTTCTTGGGGATGACAGAAGGATTACACTGCTTGCAAAAAGACATGTGTTGCGCTCAGTTGTTTTGTGTCGGCAAAGCCTTCCACATACTTTAAATGGAGTTGGGAGTAAGCTTACTGTGTTAACCACGTGCTCACTCTTACTTTCCCCACTCTGGATGAACTCAGGCTAGTATGTGCGGGGATTCCGCAGTCGGGGGATTCTTTCCCCAGTGACTCACAGGGAAGCATCATCTACGCAGTGCTGCAGCTGGCTGAAAGCTTCTAGGGGTTAAAGGCTGCCAATAACCCATGCTCTCCCCAGTTGTTACACTTAACGCATTCACACACACATAATCAGCCTTTACCCTCGAGGCACTTAAAAGATGTGTCGTATTAGTGACACTCCCCCCAGCACCCACCCACATCAATAATTGGCTGATATATAGGTCAACACCACCACAAGAAACTCCCATCTGTCAGGTCCTCCTTGTGGTCGACTGAATGCATATCCAAGGTATTCTCTCTATATTGTGCATTATATTAAGGTATCACTAGCTATTCAGTCACTGAAATTGTGCATCTGTTTGGCATTGAAACAGATTATAACCCGAAATGTCCTCAGCAGTCAAAGTAATGCAAAATAATGTACTGTCATGCTGTATTTTTCAGAAAAGTTGCACTTGAGGCCTTTGTTTTGTGGCTGCTCACAGCCCTAGCTCTCAGCACAGACAGCGAAGCTAACAAAAGGCAATGTTGACTGTGCATGTGATACTGATGTAGGAACTAACCACATGGTAAGGAACATGCACAGTCTCTCCCTGCAATCTATTATCTGTTTATTCAACTGCTTAACGCTGTCTGATTTGATCAATTTATCTTGTTAAACAATGTATTAGTCCAATTAAGTAATCAGAGAAAATGTTGTTGAAAAACAGAAGGGTGTTTTTATGTGGGGGTTGGGGGGGTTGGGTTTGGAAATATAACAAGTCTAAATTGTGCTGTGTCATGTTTTTGTTTTTAACCATTTAAAAATCAACAAAAACAATTTATGTTGATAATAAATACATAAAAAACAAAATAAACATTCAATGTAAATCAGTGCTCTGAAATGATCATTGTCCACACTGGCGGACAACTCTGTCTTCAGTCTGGCTTGTACAGTGTCCTTCTGAAGATGTCCTGATGATTACCTGAAGGACTCTAAGACAGCTAAGTGGTAAAAAAAACTTGGACGACATCTTCTGAGTTGTCACTGAATAAGTTTGTCCTTTCCCAAGAGTGTCTGGGTGTTTTTTTTCTGACAAAATTCACTCTTAGAAAGTGTCACTAGCTGCTTTCACACCATAATAATAAACATGCGTAACATCATATTGGGTGGGTAACAGGAAACTCATGATGTTATGAAATAAACCAAAGTTATACCCTTATATCATTATATTCACATAGTCCAGTGTAGTGATCATTAAACAGTAAACATAGTGGTATTTTCTTTGAATATGTTATGTTTTTATGTTTATCATACAGATAATACAAAAATTACACTTTTGGTTGTGAATACGCTGTAAGCTGCAGCTCATGTAAATACTAACAGTATGAATTATTAATGTGTTATTCATTTTTTTCTCCCTATTAACAGTACAACGGATGGCTGACAAACTAAGGGATGTGTCTTTCATTTCTTTATGCATTTTCTTTAACAAAGCAAGCCTCTTAGTGTATATGATTAATCTCATGAGATGAAAGAACCAATGAAGATTTCTTTTATGTGTAGTGTTGAAGCAAATAGCCTCAAAGAGGATAGTGCTTGAAGTTCTGTAATAATGGGTTTGTGTGGGATTTCAAGATTAATTTCACTAGACATTAAGGACCAAATTACTCATGTGGTGAATCATCCTATTTTAAAATTAAACAAACTCTTGAGCTATAGAAACTTTCAAAGTTGAAAACTTCCAAAATGTACACCAAAATTGCATTAAAATCTTATAACTAGATCATTGCATCTTATTTGTAATGTTTGCACACTTCAGAGAACCATTTTAATATGATTATATTTTAGATAAACCTATTAGGTGTGCGGATTATAAAACATGCAGCAGATTTATAAAAACAGTAGTCTTCAGTCAAAGAGAAATATAACCTCATATACCAAGACCCACAAAGGTAAATCTATACCAGAATCATTATAATTGTTGGAATGACTTATACTTATATTTCCATGTGGATGAAGTTAATCCTTGCATTACATGCAATCTTTGGAGATCTATAAGCAACCTAGATGATAAAACTCTATTATTTAGCAATCAGTATGTACCGATATACCCCTTATCACAATAAAATATTTAAAAATATAATTAACCTTCCTTTCCCGGATGTATGATTTACCACACACTAACTTTGTAGCCACATTAAACTTCACTGGAGATTCCATTAAGCAGCGAGAACCTAATCAGTTTATTCACCTTTCATCTCATTGTTTAGTAATTGGTTTAACTCAAGTCATCATTAATTCAGAATTAGAGAAAACCTTTGGGACCTGTTCAGAATAATTAATTTGAAGTTTTTTCAGCATCTAACAGTATCTGGGATCATTTCAAATATCCATGTGGAACTCTCCTTTTTTCCCCTCTGGAATAAACTGATATTATTTTTTTCCAGTAAACTTTACCCTGAATGTCTGCATAGATACTACACAACAGAACTTTTGTTTGTTCCTTAACTATGATGAAAATTACAGAATTACCTCACAGTAAACTAATCAAGCTGATATGGGGGATTTACATTTCTTCCACTAAAGTTTGAACATTTAACTAATCCCACAATCACTCAAAGCCAGCATCTGATTCCTTGAAAACTGAAAAAGTGCTGTGCTAACATAAACAGCATTCTAGAGTAATTCTGGTGTACACATTTCAGAATCACAACACTTCATGTATCTAATCAAAACATGGGGGGGGGGGTGTCTGTGACTGTCTCCATTGCCTCACATAATTTCAATTCCAGTTGATTGTTTTGAAGACAAATGTTCTACAAAGACTTCTTCTCCACTCTTGTTCACTATATGAGCGAATGGTATGACTATGGAGAATGTGCTTCAAAAGCTGGGTTACTGCAGTCTCTGTTGTTTTCACTAACACTCTTATAATCTTCCCAGGAATGCTTCAAACTTTGGAACTGCTAGGCTAAGCTAAGTACTTTATTATTATGTTTTCTAGCCATTTCCTATTAGTAGTTATCAGGGACCCACAGGCACGTTGATAGGTCTGCTATCTCTCGTAATTATTATTTACCTTCCTGTTGCCCTTCATACAACTTCTCTTTTTCTCCTATCTTCAAAAACAGACTAATGCAGTGCTTCTGTTCCCGCGAACAATAATTTAGAAGCACGTTCAGTGGTGTGCTGAACATCAAAGAGCAACATACATGCTGTTAATGTTTTTCACAATGCAGTATGCCATACCATTATTAACTTCGTAAAGAACATGACCTTTATAAACCGAGTCCTTTTCCTCTGAGAACCGACCATTGTGCTTTCTTCATTTGTGCACCAGACCAGATTCTATTAACAGGAATAATTAGACTCTCTCTTTTTAACCCTATAACTGTAAATCATTGAAGACAACAAGCATACAGCACTTAATTTCAAACTCCAGTTGCTAACCCTTGTCAGAAATTGAGCAGAAACTGGAAGACAAAATCTAAACCCAGCTGCACACTTCATTTGTGCCTAGTGGAGAAGGTAATATTTTAAAGATGGTGGAGATATTAATCAAAGAAGAAATCATAAAGAACCCTTAATTGTAAAATGTTGATGTCTGCTCCAAACCCCTCCACTGTTCAGCGCCTCTCCATAGCTGTGAGATATCATCAATGACTTCTGCATTGCTGTAAAGCCGAGGATAAAGATATCTCACTCCAGACCTCATTTAGCACTTGCTTTGTAGAGGATCTGCCCCATGAAATAACCCCAGATAACCTTCTCTGTGTTAACCATGGGAATGCAAAAGACACTCTAATCCTCAGTCCCTTACCCTCACCAGACCACCGCTCAGGATTCACAGACCACCTTCTGATATTTGACAAAATTGGCCTGTTAAACAAAGGGCGCCAGAGAGTATAGAGGTTATATATATTGCCCATGATTCAGCACAATTAAACAGCTCTTGCTTGCTGCATCCATCAATATTAGACAACGTGACACTCCCCCCTCTCCAATCCTGATTTAATCCTAGATAGAAAACAAAAAGATATTGTGAAAGAGCTCTAGTAAGAAGAAATAAACACTATTGGATTAACCGCAACCCACACACATTGCTGCAACAATATAATGTTGAAGTAAGTGCCAATGCAGTAACATTGCGTAAAACTCCCTATAGGGAAGCATAATAACACTGGGCATTACAATACTGTTGTTTTTACACTTTTGTTTTGTCTCTTCTGTGGTTTTCAAGGTGGCAGGGGTACAGTCATTCTGTATGTACATTATCTGCACCAATATGCATTATAATGTTTTTGGCCATCCACTTGCCAATAATCATTTTGAGAGAATTATGAAAAAGTACAAGGTCTGTTTTGATTTGTATTATTTTATTCTTATTTTTATTTCTAACATACTTTTCCAACGATAAATCTCCAAGAATATTTTGGGCTGTATTGCCATTTTAGCCCTGATTCTTCTAGCAGCTGTCCTCTCCCAGGCACTGTGCTGACTGACAGGTTTCCCTCGGGAATCCATAGTGCTTTGCTCAAGTCCCCTGACAAGCCCTTCTCTCTCCTGCTGCCCCCACTGCTGAGGATGGATTTGAGAAGTGTCCCCTTGCAGACCTTCTCCATCCATGTATGTTTCCTATCTAAAATCAGTCTGTTTGCTAAGAAGTGTAAAATTTCCACTGCCAAAGCTGCCACAATCCCCAAATAAAAAACTCACAAACAAATCATGTGCTGAGTACTACATTCAGGTGAAATATGAAACACATGCACACTTAACTCTTCTAAGCATTTACACTTTGTCTGACAGCTGCCTGTGTTTGGCCTCCACTTCCGTGCTATTCCACACAGTAAGCCCATATTTACAGTTCAAAAACATTCAGTGTTTCAGCCATTTCGAGAGGATATCATGGGTTAACAAAATCAACCCTTTCTCTCTGCAGCAACAGCAACTGCTAGTTTTATTTTCAGAGCAACAAAAGTCACCACGTTTAGATTTTTTATTATGAATTTTATTATGAACTTTATAAACCGATAAACAAACTTTGTAAGTCTCTCACCAATGTAATTGGGATATGTCTTTAAAAAAAATCTTAAAGTGACATGAATTTCTGATGTGTAAGACTGGGGTAGTCAAATTGCAGTACAGTTCTTAGTTACACCTTCTTAATTATAGGAGCAGCTCAACTACCTTTTCTCTCTAGCGATGTGGGGCAGAACTCAAACACAGTACTTCCAATACATACCATTTCAGAGCTGTAATACAGTAATAATTTAAAAAATGAAGGAGGTGGTTGTACCAAACACCTCACTGAAACAGGTTGGACCATCTTGTATTTGACACGATCTCCTCTAAAATACATATTTCTTAACTTCTGAGGACATTTCTGTCCTTGAGAAGCTTGCCATCTACTGGTAGTAATGTAAGATGCAAAACCAATTATGCTGACTGCAGTCCACAGAAACCCTATACCCATGCCTATTGCTTCAAAGAGAGCTAGAGTCTAATCCCTTGACACATAACACAGTAGTCATGTGCCAAGTCTTACCTCAATTTGTATTGAAAGAGAAAACTATTAAAGGCAATAACTGCAGAACTTGGGTTACTTATTCTGTCAGATCAATTGTCTTGTCATTTTTGTAATGTCTTTTGTTGAAGACCATAAAAGATGATGGATAAAATTAAGTAAAATTTAGTTAGTTTCCACTAGAAGGGGGGAATGCAAAGAGTAGTGTGCACATACAAGAATAACGTACCAGTGAACGAAAGAGGAATGTTTCTTGCTTCTTGTTTAGGCAGATTAGCTTGAACAATGGTTCTTCAGGGTTGACTTTTTTTTTCCTTCTTGATTTGTATTCACGACCTAGAGACAACATCCCATAATTAAGTTAGATGCCATCAGTAGATTTTGTATAGATTAGTTCTGGACATTCTTTGGCACAATCCTGCTCTCCAGAGCACCAGGACATCTGGGAGAGGTCAGCCAAACATTGCAGGGAAAGAGACTTTTGTGTATCAAAAATGTTCACTGTTTTATTTAGACGACTAAGAGACAACTTAAAATCACATGGAGGCAGAGGTATTCTGAATGCAAAACACAGCATGTAATTGTTACACAAGGAAGACTGCAGAAATGTAAGTCTTTATCTAAACATCTAAACATCACCTATATGTAACTATATGTATTGTAATATCACAGCTTCTGAGGTACATATACTTATACAGTGCTAACTTACATTGTAGCACAGACACTAATTGATGGGCTATTATACAACTTCTGCATTATCACACACTGTCGCTATTGCACTGTTACTACTCCTAACCTGATGTATGTGTTTGGACTTTAATCCTGGTAACAACAAGCCTTAGAACTGCATGGCAAGCTAAATAAACATATAGAGATATCTTGAGTTGCATTTCCAGGTATCTTGAAATATTTCAAGATATGTTTAAATCATTTTGAGATATCTCAAAATGAATTCGATATATCTTATTTAACTTAGTTTAAAGATATCTGAAATCCATTTTAAGATACCTGGAAATAACTTCCTGTATATTAGCAGAGATGATCACTTCCTGTTTACTTGTTCAGGTAAATAGAGATAAATGAATGAGTGAACAGGAGGTAATAATATCAGGCAACACACAGGAAGTTATTTTGAGATATGCATATCTTGAAATGTATTTCAGATATCTTTAAATGAATTGGAGATATATTCTGCAATACTGTATTTGCTGCTATTATTGTAATATATGCTACTGTATGCCATTTTCTATGGTGTACTTTTTGCTCTTATATGACATTTTTGCTCCTGTATGACCTTTTGTGGTCACGTATGGCACTTTTTTGTTTCCGTCTCTTTGGAGAGGTTGGGCAGCAAATGTCTTGGGCAGCATGACAAATGCTCTTGACAATTTCGCCACTGCAAGGGTGATGAGTCGAGTGGAAAGCAACAAATGGTAGAGAAAGGAAGAGGAATCCAGCTGCATCTGCATTATAACAGTTTGGGAAATTCGGTTTATTACATGTAATAAACTGAACTGCCAAAATCAGCTTCCTATGAGTCCCTGGTAGAGTCTGTGATTGATGCGATGTCTTGCGCAGAAGGCTGTGATGACTGTCTCCTACTCGGGAGAGCTGCTGAAATGTCACTTATGCTTTTCATTGTGATTGATAAATAGATATCAGGATGGTTTGCAGAACACAGAATTACTTATGACTGCTTTTTATACACGTATATGTATGTATGAATGTATGTATAAATGCATTAGGGATCTCTGGAAAAATGTAAGTTCTTAGTGTTGACATTTGCCATCAATAACAATCTCTATGTATTTCTCTTTTGGCTACCTTCTGAAAGTCCTTGAACTCCCTTGGAGTGAGGAGAGCAAGAGGAAATCCACTCCACATCTGGACAGTAAAACTGTCTGGAGGTACTCCAAGGATGTCTGTAATCACAAAAACTAAGGTAATGAGGGACACTGGGCTTTCAGTAACAATTCTTTCTTTCCTATGTCAGAATCCCCCTGTCCCCTTGAACATCTCCTTGAAAATATTAATCTTTTTGCAGCTACTACAGTGGTGAAAATCCACAATATTTCCCAAATTCCCGAATCAAAAATGTTTCTCAGACAATATCTGTTTCCTCAGATCTTCCCAGCTGCATACAAGGCATTAGTATTTTATGTTTTTTATCAGCATTGTCATTTGTCATCAGGTGGAAGCAAAATGAATATTTCTTAGCCCACAAGGGGCTCTACAGTGATGTGTATGCTCTGAAAGCTAATCCTGTCCAACACACAATCTCCTTTGTCTTATCCATTGGGAAATGTTTCTCCAGGACAATACCTAAAACAAGCACTCACCAACCAACCCACCAACCAAATCACAGAATCTCTCCGGAAACAATGCTGTGCAGCTGTTGTGACCTTTGATACTTTATAGCCCTAATAGTAAAGAATGAGTTTAATCTTGACAGGGAAAAGTACTTGTAATCCATAACACACTCCTTACCCAGTGTGCAAGGTTAGCCAGTTGCAGAGTGTGCTTTCACTGTCACACTCACAGAGGGCAGCACCACCCAGGACCAGCACACATTACACAAATAAAAGGGTCTCTGCTGAAATAAATGGCTGGTGAAATGGTCACACTTTACAATAATGTGCACCAATTATTAATGAATCGATGTATGAATACCTCATGAAATAGTGCATGAATACTTAATGCACTTCAGTTCTGTAGTTAATTACAAGTAAAACAAGGTTAGTGCCAGGGTCAGAGATAGGGTTACAGACTAGGTTTGCGGTTAGGGCTTCTACATGTGATCACCACCAAAACTCAGTGGAAATGCACGAGGCATTCATGTTATTCCTGTGCGATTCATTCATCAATATATTAGTAATTGCCTATTATTGTAAAGTGTTACCAATAAAATAAATACCTTTGTGCTCATTCATGTGTTTAGAGTTCCAGAGCAGCTAGACCGGCTGAATCATATATAGATTAATGTATAGATTTAGCTTAAAAAGTAGAAAATCAAAAGGTTTTTTATATAAGAAATGTGTTTTTATATACAACTTTATCACAACTGTAGCTACTCAAACTGGGATTTGTGTTTGCAGTGCATGGATGTATCTTTACGTGATTTATGACAGGAGCGGAAACTGTTAAATCATAGTGTGGGAATAAATTTAGTAATAAGTCACATTTTTGATTCCCCACAATAGAGCACTTGTGACTCCCAATACAGTTATTTAAATCTTTAATGATGTGTGTTTAAGGCATTGCAGATGGAAATTATAACATCATTGTATTTGTATCCAGTGACTAGAGCAAGTGGGATTCCAGACTGCGGCATTAAGACCAGAGATGATTTTCATGTCTGAGGGAAAAAAAGGAAAGGAAAGGAAATGGAGAAACATTATTTGGGTTCACTTTTCATTTGTCTTGGTTTGCACACTTTCAGCATAGTTCACATGAGGGCCGGCATTTTCAGCTCAAGTTTTTTATTTTGTATTTTTAATGATAGTGTCAGTGGCTCAATTTGTAAGAATCCACCTGTGATTCCAATACAAATATTTTAAGTAAGTATTATTACACTTCCCTCAATCTGACTGATCTGGATCGGTTGTTTTTGGATTTGTTTTGTTTTATGAATTCTCATGACAGTTTTTAGATTTTGAACTACAAAAATGCATTGATATAGTTTTATGACGCATACACAGAATGCAATATTTTGCTACTGCCCTGCTTTGGGGCTAGAAGTGATGACTCAGCAGTCAGATGTGTAAAGATACTTGCACCTATTGACTGCCTTGAAGAACACGAGCTCAGCTATCCTTCACAACTGTATTAAATTAAAATATTTACACTTTCATGCAGGAACATTATGCACCGCAGGGTTGCTAGGAGGTCGCTCTTGAATATGTCGATTTGCATTGACTATGCTATTTTATAACACTTGGTTATGCATGATTAAACTTTTTCCGGTTAACAAGAGAGGCAAAAAGTAATTTTATCACCCATCAGTCTTAAAGTGATATCATTATCCCAGTAGGTGGCTTCTGGTTTCCATCTGGAATGCCAAAACCCCATTGCTGTGGCCTGTGTAAGCGTTGGATTATTTCTACAGACAACTCAACAACACACTATATATATATGTTTCTTTATATAAATAATCGAAATGGAAGTTCATAACACTAGGTAAGGATGCCTGCTAATAAAAACATAAATTAATAAACAAACAAATAAATAATCACTCAGAATGTATTAATTCATAATCATTAAAAACATAGATGTATAATTTTTCAGTAACAGGAGCTTTGATTCTCAGCCTGAAATAACACTTTGTTAACCACTTATTTGACTTCTGATAATACACTGACCAGGTAAAAGATATCTGAATAACATAGGCCTATATTTGTTCATTATCAGTTACCAGTCAATGTCACATATTTCCATTGCTCCAGTAATCCTGTGTTGACTTGTTCAGGACTCTCCTCAATTGCTCTCAAGCTGCTTGCTGAATGTTCTGCTGAACTACTGATGTCTCAAGCACAGCGGTAATCCACTCTTGATCCAGCTTTTCCAGGCAGCATTGACAACCTCTCCCTTTATCTCTCCATCTTTCACCCCAGCACACTGCCATCATTTGAGCACATTGGAAGGAAAAGCACTTATTGATGAATCATCACCACTCAAGCAAATCCCTGCTTGTAGGACAGTTTTATGATCTCATGACTTACTTAGTGTGCCTTTAGAATTCTTAAATTCAGGCAGCATCTTTGAGAGAAGTTTTGGAAATGTAACACTGGTTTGTTAGGATATATGGAGATCTGAATGGAAACAAAAGTGAAAATAATAACATATTAAACATTTTTTGTTTTGGTGAAAGTTTCTCAAATGAGTTATCTCAGTTACAACAGTCAAAATCAATCAATTTGTATTTAGTATAGTGTCCTTTGCAGGGTAGAGCACTTTATAGATTGAAAATAAACAGACAAAACTAAAAGTTCTTACTGCCAGTGTTGACAGTATGGCAGCAAGAAAAGAAACTTCTGGTCATCTATAGTCAGGCTGTATGTCTCATATTTCTCTTCTCCAAATCATAGTTCACTGCACACATGTAAGCACACGCTCCATTCCTATTCATAACATAGATATTTGAAAGCAGCAGTCGGGAAAATTCCAGTGAGTGTGAGGTTACCATTGGTGGCATTAGATTTCCTTTCCCTCATTCTTTTTGTTTTTGTGGTCTCTGCATGCTTTACTCCAGTGCTTGGTGAAATGCAGCTGCATGGCTGATAAAGTATAAACACAGGTGCAGTTGAAGAGGCTGGAAGGTCATCTAAAAAGGCCAACTCTGACATACTAACTAATAGCAAACTACAAACATGTACTTCAAAGCAGTTATATTTTTGAATGGAATGAAGAAGAATTGAATAAAGAATAAAACCACCACAGAGAAGAGGTTTTAAGTTTTCTTTTAGTAGTTGGTTTTAGTAGTAGCCCAAGGATTATTACATTATTCACAAATCCTTAAAAAACAATGGTTCGGTGTCACCAGATGTAAGGGGGGGAAGCATTTTGAAAATGCAATTCAAAAGCCTTATATTAACATATTATTTAGCCTTTATATTGTATGCTGGTAAGTGAATTACAATATTAACACACTTTTTCTGGTTTGTGTTAGCCCAGAAAGAAACTGCAGGATCCCATATAAAGCTCTAAAGACCGTCTGTTGTGGCTCCACAATGCATTATGGGAAAGATTAGTAACTTTGTACCAGAAACTATAAAATATGACTTTGGAATGAAGGAAATTAAAACGTCTGATGTTTAGTGTTTTCAACAGGGGACCCAAGGTTTGGAAAGTTAACCAGGTGGACATGTAATCGTATATATCACTGGGCTTGTTTAGCGGTACAGTGCATAACATATCTTTGTTTTCATTTCTACACTTCTCAAGTGTGAGTTTATGTTCCCCATGCATGTGAAAGTAGGGCAAAGGAAAAAAATGAAAATATATTTTTGTTACATTATTTTATATTCTCTTATAGTTATTTCCAAAGACGCATACTTTGCCTTAAATATAAATGAAATAGGCTCCTCTTCTGGCATTGCTATTTAGTAGTGGAAACATAATTAATTAAATGGTATATTATTAATAAAATGTATTTGTCATTTTGTCTTACTACTGAATATTTCTATGGTTCATTCTATAAGCTCAGTGGTTTACACTTCTTATATGTTTCACCAGATCATGACAACTTGGAGCTGAAGTTCCTTGCAGTGCCAGGAGCTACCACTTTACACTACCCTCCCAGATTTTCCTCTGAAGGTGACAGATAGGAGACGGAGCTGACTTGTCCTCACAGGTCTCCCAGTGGAACGCATCTGTTTCCAGCCCCACATTCTTAATGGACATTCCAACATCAGATATGAACATCATTTGGCTTTTCCAATCTTTAACCAATCAAACTGTCAAACAATTGCTCACCAGATTGATTGCCCATAAAAAAACAATGCTTTCTGAGGTGTTTGTTCTCGCACTTAAACAGAAAAAAGGTGGAGAAGCTGTTTTTCCATCACAAATATGTAAAACGGTTGAAGCCAACTGAGGTCAATGCTCACGCACTCGTGGTGAAAACGTGTCTCAGGATTGTCTCTCTTTTATGCTTCTCTGTGTCTCACTGGGTTGATTTCAGTACTTCGTTCTGGTGAGTAATGTAGTTTTGTTTGTGTTTATGAAGTAGAAGATTATAATAAAGCCAGTAAATCACCCTATAACCTTGTTAACATAATGTATCTTATGGAAAACTTTTTTCAGATTCCGACAAAAATGTAAAAGAAACAACAGCCATTCAACAGAATATGTGACATGCGTACCTCCACTCTCTCTGTCTCTCAACAGGTTTTTTTAGATGAACACATGCTGAAAGTTGTTGCTCATTGCCTAGCATTGGGTAGCTGGATGCCACAGAGACGAGATGGGTCTGATAAGTAACTAGATACGAGTGTCTTTCCTGCAGAGGTCCCATCAGCTGGGTCTCACAACTGCCAGGTGTAACCAGCCACCAACTTGTAATCAGGCTTTTCCCAGTGCCATTATTAAAAAACATCCCTGGAATGCTGCTTCAATTTGTAAGCTTTCATCTTCTGCATACTCTCCCAGTGATTTGTTTTTTCCGACCCCCAAGGCCTCTTTCAGAGATGGATGGAGGAAAAGAATATGTACAAAATAATTACAGCTAAACTGCTGAAAGACGGCGATGTGCAGTTGTAAGTGAATTTTTTAAAACCTGTTTATATGTACACATCCCGCTGTTAACATGAACCATTGTGTGTTTGCAATTGTCAACACCAAAATAAGTACTGGATTGAACAGGATGTGCAGGAGCCCACATGAATGGGTTTGTATTCCCCTCGTACTTACCGATTTGCAATGAATTCTACTTAGGTAGCGCTCTGGACACTCGTGAGATATGTGAGCATGTTTTGTATGTCATTGTGGTTATATGTGGCACTGCAGTTCTGCATACACTGACCCTACATTATCACTACAGTAAGAAACATTATGTACAGAAACATAGTGATCATTATTGACAGTCATTCTATAGCTCTGAACGTTACTTAGTAGATGCCTTTTCACATATATTAGGTCCATATGTTTGCTATATTTCAGTGCAAAAGCAACCGGTTAACATCTTCTTGCATTTGTATAAGCATCAGACCTGACACAACTCTTGCTCCACAGGGGTGAAATCAGTTGCATCAGCACAACCCTGTGTTTAGGAATGAGTATAGTGGGAATATAACCACACTTTTAACAAACTAAACAAATCCCAGACAGATACTTAAACGTACGTTCCTATTTCCCAGAATCTGAAGGGAATTCAGCAACTGGGAAAGTTAGTTGACCCATAAAAATGTTAGCCGTGTCCAAATCCTCATTGTGTAAAATACATGAGAATAATCTAAAATTATTTGTAATTATGCAAAGTGACCATCCATATTCTATTGTTATATTGGAACACTTCCTCAATCTAATATATATTTAATTTCACCTTGGAACATTAACCCAGTATCTAATTTGTTGGAATACTTTCAAAAAAATTCCAGGTCTCTCATTTGTATTGCATTGGGGATTTGAAGGGGGTTTTGTGACAAGTTGTTTTAGTGTGATTGCAGGCTCAACAACTCTTCTCCTGCTGCCAGAAGAAACCATTGCAAGGAATTTTCATGAAACAAAAGATGAAGCTGCTGTTTTACTTAACAACAAAACAAAACAAACAAAAACAATCTAATAAACAAAAAAATCTGGATGTATTGACAAACTTGACTGCTATGTTTTTGGACTAACCAAACAGGACCCGAGAAACTGCATATTTAACATAGCGTCAGTACTGGACAAATAACTATCCAAGACATTAAAAAGAAATGGTAGGCGTATGAAAAATTCCACAAACACCGTTAAAACGTTCACCTCTCCTCCCTCTTAAGTCTATAACTAATTTCACACAGAAACGTACAAACAGTGTCACGTATAAGAAATACAGCACACGAAAACAGTTGCAATTGTGAACTCCAGACATAGCAAAGGGAATTCTTGCATTGTGAGATCCGCAGCTGTATCTTGAGTGATTGATGAGTTACAACCAGACAGGCAATAAAATGGGAGAATGTGTGGCTGGACTGTGAAGACATATGTACATGTGGGAAACAGGTGTTTTTCACTCTGCAAAACAATACGTCTTTACCTTCGAGATAAAAAGCATAGATTCTCTTTGGCGATTCTAACCCACTGACTGTATTTTGCCAAACCAGTGATCCAAATGGGAGGAAGGTCAATTGGGCCATTGCTGGGCAGCACAGTGCAGCTGCTAGGTTAATTTGAAGACACTGAAATGCCATTATCCATGGGTCACCTTACATAAACCATGGGTCTGAGTACACAGTGGCCAGTAATACTACTACTATGACTACTACAACTACTACTAATATTAATAATAATACTTAGTAGAGTAGGTGTAGCAGTACACAGCAAAAGATGATAAAAACCTTGTTAAAGAGACAGTCGTACATGAATAATTTAGTATGAAGCCAGGAAGAAGAAAAAAATGTCTGCCAAGAAATAATTTAAACTATAGAAATCAAGAAGGCTGGCACTGCTACTAAAAAACAGTCATAAGATCTCTTTGTATGCCAGCTCATCAGTACACATGACTGTGAGCTTGTGTACCTTATAAAGTGTCATAATCCAGGCATTGCTGGCACAGACTTTGGGAACAGAATGCTAGAAAGTTTTTAAATAAAATAATAGTAATAAAAAAGCTCATCCTTTTCAAATGGAAAGTCCAGCTAATTGGCAATAAACAAAGCTTTCCATCAGCTCATCCACCTCTGCCTAGCAAGACGCAACCCAGGTTCAACTGCTTGTGGGTAGCATGCCAGCTACTAAAATTTACTTTTGTATTGTTCACATTTTGCAAAGAATGTGTCTGTATTTTACCATTCCAAATTAATAATAATAATAATTTGTTTTTAAACATTATATAATGTGCTTGTACATATATACAAATATACATTTACATGTTTAAATTTCATGTACACACACACTTGAATTTTAATTTTTACAAATCACAATTAGAAGTGTAAGTTCAGTTATTTGTTAAATTTCCAGCCCCACATTCTTAATGGACATTCCAACATCAGATATGAACATCATTTGAATGATCATTTGAACTTGACGTTGCTGCATGCACATGCTTCCTTAAAATGCGAGCACTAGGACCCCGAAGGTCACCGAAAACTGTCTGTTTGTCAAGTAAAGTACATCTTGCCTGAGAGAGACAAGTTGTAGGAGAAAAATAAGAGACAGGAGTTTCCATCTGCTGATCAGATTAGACCTCAGAGTTCATACTGAACAGGATTAGTTGACCTAGAAAATGATGCATAAAAAATCTGTCCTGTTTGTTATGTTTTTTTGTTTTTGTTTTTGTTTTTAATAATAATAATAATAATAATAATAATAATAATAATAATAATAATAATAAAATCTTAATAGTATGAAATCAATAACAAGAAAAAGTAGTCGCAAAAAAGAAAATACAATATAAATTCCCTTGAAGAAAAGGAACATGGAGGGTTAAAATTGGAGTACTCATATTTCACATGTGGATGTTCATGGTTAAACTCGCAATTATAAAATGCAGTTTAAATACCAATGTGTTTTGGGGGTGTTTGTGTTTTGTTTTTGGAGTATGGCATGCTCTGTAGCAATCAGCTGGTGCGCAGCTGGATGGGTGGCTAGATATAAATCTGTCTCTTCTGCTTGCAACATGAGATTGAGGTGCAGGTACAGATTGTGTAGGCTGCAGTTTGTCTTCTTATGGTTGGTGTTGGGGTTCCTGGCGATGATGGTGACTTTTCTCGACCCTCTTTTCGGTGAACTTTCCAAGAAGCCGCTTCTTGTTCCGCGACACCAGCCCGAAGAGCGTCCCTGCGCCGTGGACGATGTTCTGGACCTTGATGGACTGTCCTCCCTGGGATCGCTGAAGGAAGACCAGCTGATCATAGTCACATCGAAACTGAGAAGTCAAGCAGATCATCCGAAGCAGGGGAGGTACAGGGTGCTGAGGGCTGGAGGCAGAAAAGAGACAGGCATGTCGCAGTCCACTCACGGGGATCTGGGCAAACCTGTGCACCTCTCTCTGCACGGGTCCGAGAGGGACCTGGAGGAGTCGGGACTGAAGAGACATGGGTTTAATGAAGTTGTCAGCGAGAAGATCTCTCTACACAGACGGCTGTCCGAGGTGCGTCATCCTTTGTAAGTAAACCCGACCTTCTGTTCAACCAAGAACTTCCACCGAATTCTCAGACACGCTTTGATTTTTGTATTTTTGTATCTAACCAGCAATATATATATATATATATATATATAGTATGTTCAAAAAATTAGGTTGCTTTAATATAATAGCAGGCATGTTCACGTTCATGATAGTATGTAAGTTACTAGAAATACATGTAATTATTATTATTATTATTATTATTATTATTATTATTATTATTATTATTATTATTTCTCATACAATGGAAATGTTTTTTCCCTAATGAAACCTCCTCCATATCACCAAATCAATTAAGTCATATGATTTAAGATTAATGGGGAAGATGAGAGGGTACAGCTGGGTCTTTTCCAAATACCAAGGCGCTCTACCAGCCAGAGACGGGCAGAAGGAGAGCTCTGCCCACTTCAGGGTTGAGAGGGCCTGATCCTGGGGGGACTGCATAACGACATTAACAGGGCCGGGGGGTGAGTACAGCCACCTGATATGGGCGCAAAGTTAACCATGCCTCCTTTTTCACCCCCTCCGTTATCCCGGGTGCAGAGGGTCATTTCTTTGGCCTGTCCCTCCAGAGACCATTCCAGAACAGGACTAAGACTGTCTTCCCTCAGGGATGAGGGACTAAGGGAGGGGGGCAGGTCTTTTCAGGACTGTTGTGTTTACATTCAGGAATATATATTCAATCTTCTTATATCCTGAACACTTTCAATTCCCAAACCTGTGTCATGTAAACCCTTGTATTCCAGGTGTCTCACACAGCAGTACAGCACACACTTGCCAACAGCCAGTGTAATCATCTGCTTCCACAACGAGGCCTGGTCCACACTGCTGAGGACAGTGCACAGTGTCCTGGACACCGTGTCTAGGGAGCTGCTGAAGGAAATCATACTGGTGGATGACCTCAGTCAACAAGGTGGGTCGTTGTCACAGTGGGTAACAAGGTACACAGTCGGTTACACTCTGCACTTGGCAGAAGGCAGGGTTAACCAACTGATGATGCTTCAGTTTAATAGGAAAATTTAGACACAGTGCATGTCGCATAAGACACAGTGCCCTTATTATAAGGAGCTACTTCCATTTTATCTGTTGGTTGATCTTCACTCGGTCTAAGGAGTAAGAGAATAAAGTGGACAAGGGCTGCTTTGTCACTCCTCAGGTCCAAGCCTCTTAACGTCTGCTGTTCTCCACAGGCCATCTGAAGACAGCTCTCAGTGAGTACGTGGCCCAGCTTGAGGCCGTGAAGCTGATCAGGAGCAACAAGCGCTTGGGGGTTATTGGAGGCCGGGGGCTGGGGGCGGCACGGGCCTCCGGGGATGTGATCGTGTTCATGGACTCTCACTGTGAGTGTCACCCAGGCTGGCTGGAGCCACTGCTGGATAGAATAGCAGGAGACAGGTGAGACCGTCAGTCCTCTTTATATTCGATACTCATCAGGACTCTGTGGGAGTGTATTCTTTTTGTGCTCTCTTTCATTTCTCCCCCCCTCCAGTTTTATCCAGTTAACCTCCTGAAAGATCTTGCTTACTCATTTTATACTTTTTGCCTAAAGATAGGTTGTGTACATACTCCTGTTTTATTTCTTTTATTTCCTACATGGCTCTAGTAGACCCATGAGGAGTGATCGGAGTGATGTACCAAGGTAATTCATATTTTCTCACCACACCTAAATTTAAATCTTGCACATTCAGCTTAAATGAAATGGACTGTATTTGGGCTTACTCATGCAAAATAGGTGTATGTCTAGTCACACAAGCTATTATCCAAAGGATCTGTGAGGATTGAGCAGCTCCCCAAAATAGAAACCCGGGTGGTCTCAGCCCAGCTCTTTCAACATCTTTCCACTTCACTTTCACTGCCCTTTATGTTTTCTTGACAAGCAGTATCCCACAAAGACCTCCAAATGAAATGCAGGGACACTCCAGCATCCACCAGTGGGTATAGTGCTGCTTGTGAAGTCCCCTTGTGTGAGTTTCACCTGACAGCTGTGAACCGAACTTTGTGACAGAGAGAGGGAAATGCAGGACTCCTGTGTAATGGAGTCACGGTGCGTAAGGAGAAGTGTGACAGGGGCTGTAGAGGGATGAGTTACAAGAATTAGGGGTTAAGAAGTGAGATAGATAGGCAGTAGCACAAAAGTGTCAGTCCACGCATGAATTACTTATTTCTGAAATGAGTTTTGGTTTAAACATGTGTTTGCTTTCTTTCTTCTTCTTCTTATTCATTTTCTTCTTTTCTATTGATTTTTTAATTATTATTATTTCTTTATTTAATGGCAGGCGCCCTTAACCATAGTGACTTACAGTTTTTGGTAGTATGCTGCTAAAACCTGCAATAAAAAAAGAAAAAGAAAGTGGAAAGGTATGTTTTCCCTAAAATTGGCATCTTTCTGAGTTAATCAGACCGCAGTAATACGCTGTCATCTTGTGATTTCCAGTCTGTCTACCCCAGACAGGGTTGCGAGAAGCAGCGCCGGGCACTCATTTAATCTTAAACACTTTTGTTGGAATTGAAATTTCACAGTGTGGGACCTGTAATTGAAGGGATTATTATTTTATTTTTTTGAGTGTCTGAATTTTGATTCAGCTGCATCTCTCTGGGTAAAACCTGCAAGTCTCTCTCAGGGTAAATCTCATGGGTTACTGCTGAGGGGCCCGCTTTTAGATTCAATTAGATTCAAAAGAACATGCTCTCCTTGTCCATGAAGTAAATAGTTTGTGTCTGATCAAAAATGTTTTCAAAGTGGAATGGAGATGTTTAATGGAACTTAACATACTTGATATGTTTGCATTGTGCCCAGAAGCCAGCAGAACATAAGAGTGAAGGGACTGGAATTGGAGCAAGTGAAAGGCAAGGACAAGAATCTTAAATAGGATGTGAGCAGAGATAGTTTCCCAGTAAGGAGTCCAAAGAAGAAGAGTTATATTGGAGAAGAAAGACATCTATCCACCGAGATCAGGTTGAAATGGTGATAGTCGGTTGCGGAAGCTGTAGTTGATGGGGGCTATTTCAAATGTAATGATGAGAGACAGATAACAGATATTTAAATGGATGTGCTCAAAGAAATAAGCCAAATTTGTTTCTTATAGAGGAACAACAAGTACAAATTTTGCAAGAGCTTTGAATAGCCTTAAATACTGTAATTCAGCCCCTTGAAAATGGGGAATAGGAGAAATTACCCCTCAGTAACACTCATGGTCACTTTCCCCAGCAGTGCCCATTCTATGCATTTGGGAATGGTGTCCAATAAATCTAGAAACAATTCAGAAACCTCTATTTCAAATCCATATTGAACAGGAGAAACAATTCTCCTAAAAGTTTTAATCTTTGCAAATAGAGCTGCTTATGAATAACAAGTTCAGCTTTCACAAACAAACTGAGATGCACGATGTCAACAGAAATATTTGATTGTTTTACCACCTAGCATTTTTCCACAGTGATATATGACTAGGTATGAAGGCAGACTTTAAGGCATTACTTTGTTAATCTTTTATATGTCTAGTATATGCTGTTATAGCAAAGGAAAACAGTAGGGTAGCACGCATCACAGTACAATAATGACATTATTAACATTGTACTGTAAATGAGGATGAAAAATCTCAGACATTGCCTAATTTCTGCGGCCATGGGATTTAATGCTTCTCAGTAGGCTTTTGAAAACGTGCCACAGTCAATTACGCTGTGCACGGACACTAATGAGCAGACGTGCCCTGCCTGGGACTCGGAGTGTTACATCCAGGATGCCTGGTGCGTATATGTAGTTAATCTCTTGAAATGCCATAATCTTGAGTCCTGCTCTATGTATTTGAGCAAATCCTTTTCATGTTCAATCACTATCAGCTGGATAATTACTTACCTACTGGTCCACCTCTCATGATACAATTTTACTTATAATATAAGTATTTATAATATAAGTATATAAATATACTAATTCCATTGTAGAATGGTTTTAGAAGTAAAACAAGTGTTTTTGGAATCCTAAACAACTGTAGCTTAATTTAGCATCTGTGTGGGAGTTTTATTTAAAAACAAAAAACGTATAACTGGGAATTGGCAAAAGAACATGAAAACAATGAATATTACAGAATGTACAATATTGTGTTTTTTTTAGCTTGTGGCATTATTTTTGGTTGCCATGGTAGCTTCTATTTATAGAAACTCAGATGGTCTTTTCATCTGGCCTCTGTTGAATCGGGCTTTCCACATGTGAGAGGCCTAAACTGTATCCAATATTCACACGGCCCGTGTTTCCCCAGCTTTTCAACATCTGTGTCCAAGAGTTGTCAAAAAAGGAAAAGTAACTATAGCAACAACAGTAAATCTGCTGTAGGGACTTATGTGAAAAACATTAGTTGCTAAAAAATCAATCCCTCTTGCCCTAAGTTTGCTACAGATGAAAGCAGAGTCAAGTGGGATTTGTAGGAATCAGTTGCTTTTTGTTTGCCAATCAAGACTACGCATAAGTAATGTAAAGAAAGTAAATTATTCATTAAACATATAACTAGCAAAAACATATATACAGTGCATAATTTTTTGGATTTGTTTACATATGTCACATTTTTGTATGTCAAAACATGAACTAGTCTACCTTGAAAAATAAAGAAATAGGCCACTATATATTAGTTAAAGTAATTTAATACTAATAATTTTATTAGGGACTTTTTTAGGGAATCAGGAGAATGAAGTTAGATAAATTAGGTTAAATGCAGCTGGGCATCTTCTCATCTTGAAGTCATATATTTCCCAAGGTTTTGCATACAATTTAAGTAGCACACACACCAGTCTATGGTGGAGAAATGATCCTATAAATCTTCACATCTCATTCTTCCTCTGTCCTGTCTCAGCTCCCAGATTGAAGTCCCCAGGAGTGTAATGCCCTGGACTGAATGGAAATCCGCTGATACTCTCCCATGTTTTCTCTCACAGAAGTCGGGTCCTGTCCCCAGTGATCGACAGCATCAACTGGAACACATTTCAGTATCATGGCTCCCCACATCCACAGAGGGGTGTGTTTGACTGGAAGCTGGATTTCCACTGGGAGCCTGTGCCCAAATACCAGCAGAAGAAACATGAATCCCCTATCCACCCTGTCAGGTACAACTGTGACACTAAATGCAGAAGCCAAGAAACAGGAAAACAGTGCTAAAGCTTCTCATTGTTGCACTGTAGTTGTGGCATCTTCCTGTAGAAGATAGTCTGCAATTTCATTATTTTGTTTTAAGACAAATCAAACGGTGCCAGTAGTGAATCAAAGTGGTAATGGAGAACAGGTTAATAATCATTATCATTATTAAAGTATCATGTTTTCCTTCAGCAGCTAACCACAATGACCAAATCCATAAACACCACCCTAAAACCATCTTAAAAAAACCTTTATTTAATAATAAATAAATAATTCCTTTCTGTGTGCAAAAAGTTTTAATGGATTATCTGCTAACCAATTAATTAGCTTAATTACTTCAAATTAAGATGATCCCACTTTTCCTGTTATCTTCCTTCAGAGTCCTGACATAATTACAGTTGCTTGAACCAACCCTCTCTTCTGATACCATCATTTTCAGCATGCAGTAAAAAGATGCACACAGCAACGTTTGATTGTGTGTTTCTTACCATTGTCTTCTGATTATGTGGACTCACAGTATATAAAGCAAATAAGAATGGACTACATCTATATGTATATGTATATATATATATATATATATATATATATACACACACACCGATCAGCCATAACATTATGACCACTGACAGGTGGAGTGAATAACACTAATAATCTCGTTATCATGGCACCTGTCAGTGGGTGGGATATATTAGGCAGCAAGTGAACAGTTTGTCCTCAAACTTGATGTGTTAGAAGCAGGAAAAATGGGCAAGCGTAAGGATCTGAGCGACTTTGACAAGGGCCAAATTGTGATGGCTAGACGACTGGGTCAGAGCATCTCCAAAACTGCAGCTCTTGCCGGGTGTTCCTGGTCTGCAGTGGTCAGTACCTATCAAAAGTTCTCCAAGGAAGGAAAAGCGGTGAACCGGCGACAGGATCATGGGCGGCCAAGGCTCACTGATGCACATGGGGAGCGAAGGCTGGCCCGTGTGGTCCGATCCAACAGACGAGCTACTGTAGCTCAAATTGCTGAAAAAATGAATGCTGGTTCTGATAGAAAGGTGTCAGAACACACAGTGCGTCGCAGTTTGTTGCGTATGGGGCTGCGTAGCTGCAGACCAGTCAGGGTGCCCATGCTGACCCCTGTCCACTGCCGAAAGCGCCTACAATGGGCATGTGAGCATCAGAACGGGACCACGGAGCAATGGAAGAAGGTGGCCTGGTCTGATGAATCACGAGTTCAAGGTGTTGACTTGGCCTCCAAATTCCCCAGATCTCAATCCAATTGAGCATCTGTGGGATGTGCTGGACAAACAAGTCCGATCCATGGAGGCCCCACCTCGCAACATACAGGACGTAAAGGATCTGCTGCTAACGTCTTGGTGCCAGATACCACAGCACACCTTCAGAGGTCTAGTGGAGTCCATGCCTCGACGGGTCAGGGCTGTTTTGGCAGTAAAAGGGGGACCTACACAATATTAGGCAGGTGGTCATAATGTTATGGCTGATTGGTGTATATACCTACTGTTGGGGGATGAACAAGGTGCTGGGCTCTTTGAATATGTGAGATCTAGGACAACCGCAAAATGTAAGTAAACTGAATTCAAACAGCCAATTCTACTCAAGGACTCTACTTAATTTACTAGCTTTGCAAAATGAGCCATTGAAGGATATTACTCAACAGAGACCTCCCTGTTCTTGTAGTGACTATCGAAGGCCTTGGGCATCCAGTACCATCACCTGTGAACTGGTCTTGCATGTGCTGTAATGGTTGTGCTCTGTGCAGGAGCCCTGCTTTGCCGGGTGGAGTCCTGGCTATCGAGCGTCACTATTTTCAGAGGATTGGAGCCTACGACCCCGGCATGACCTTATGGGGATTGGAGAATGTGGAGCTGTCCATCAGGGTAAATGACCGTTGTCTGTGTCACCTTTCCTTTGGCGTAAAGTATTTATCATGTGAGGAGTCACGCATAAATGTTTTTGGATGTTGACTCAGTGGTCCCTAAAGGAGGTTTGTGCATGCAGTAGTTTGTGTTTCCATTAACACAGGGTGACAAACTCAACATGGTGGAAGATTCTTCCTGAATGTGGTTTGTCAGGTTGATGTATGTGAGAAAGAGAGTGGAAATGGTATGCAGGAGCATGAAGGGAATCAGGAGAATGAAGTGCAGCTTTTTGGGATACAGATTGACTTCATGTTCACACAGAGCCCAGCTGTACCTGTGTCTGTATTACTCCATACCCTGTCTTATAGGTGTGGCTCTGTGGGGGTTCCATGGAGGTCCATCCTTGTTCCAGAGTTGGACACCTGTACCGCAGTCACATCCCCTACTCTTTTCCTGATGATGACATGGTGGAGAGAAACAAGATTCGTGTGGCTGAGACCTGGCTAGACTCTTACAAGAGGATTTTTTACAAGCGAGACACAGTGGCCTACTTTATAAGCAAGGTGAGGGATGGAACATCTATTTTTCTTGCATGTGTTAGTTTTGTCATGTATGTGTTATTTATTTTATTCGCTGTGCTCACTAGGCAGAGAATGCAAATTGTACGGAAAGACTGCAGCTGCGGAAGCGGCTTGGATGCAAGAACTTTCATTGGTTTCTGTCTGACGTCCACCCAGAGCTCTACATACCACAGGATACACCTGGCCACTCAGGAGAGGCAAGACTCAGTTCCCCATGGTAGTTTGAAATGATTGATGCACATCAAGTAAAATAAAGCCAAATAATAAAATAAGTTATGGACATTTCATGCATGGCAATATATATTTACTATTGCACTGAATTCAGAATTTTACAACCAGTGGAACATGTGGAATGAACCAGTGTATTTCGGTTACGCAACTTAAGGTTTTGTGTTGTGACTTGCGTATTTTTCATTTTTCAATATAAATAAATGTGGCCCTTAAGGCAACCCCTCTAGAATGAATAGTCCACTCACAGGCAATGTATTACTCAAAGTACAAATCCCAGTTTGATGTGTATCATGCAAGATCACATGTTTGGAGTGCCATATTAATCTATTTTTGAACACCTGTATGTTTAAAGCTGTACAATGTTGGCACTGGCTATTGTGCAGATCACAAGAATGGGTGGAGTACGATGGAACAGCCCATGGACATTTCACCCTGCAGTGGAAATGGAAATCAGGTACCCTAAGCTACCATCACTCATTAATCTACGTTCAGTGATATTGACTAATATGTAACAATTGTAACTATGCAATTCCATTTAGTAGCCTGCAGTATAAAGATGATGATAAAGTTTGATTAGAAAACCTCTAGTGCAAGATATTTCTTCTCTATATTATGTCCTGTGACATGTTTTTCATTAATGTTTACCAATTGTTGCAAATACAAGTGTAATTATAGCTTTGAATGTGATCTGTGTCATTTTGGCTTAAGATGCACAACTGCATTTAAAAGCAAAGCTATTAACTCTCAATTATTTCTTTAAAATGGCATTAAACGTGAGAACAACTAGTTTTGTGTCAAGGCCATTTACTATCAGGTTTTAAAGACTTAATTGCCACTCAGATAGTATATTATAAATAATCTGGGAATGCAACTTGTTTATGCAAATGGTTAGTATCTGAGTTGATTTTGATGAGCCGCACAGATGGCGTGTGGAGGGTTAAAGATTGTAGCGCTCTCCCTGGTGTTCCCCTGCAGCACTGCGAGTACAACACGCTGAGGGAGATCCGATGTGGCTCGGCGGGGCAGCTGTGCTTGGATGTGAGACAGGAGCGGGTCACTGTGGCCGCTTGCTCCCTGAAACAGCACACCCACCTCAGGCAGCAGTGGAGAGTGGTAAATGTAAGCTGACGAGAAATTAAATAATGATAATCACCAGGATCAAATTTGGCAAACACAACTTACGGTCACCTGAGTCATAAAGCTGTAGTTATTGTTGCCTTCATTCAGCCTATTCATATTGTCTAGTCTCCATTGCCATCTGCTGGTGTGTTTGTTCTTAAAATGGTTGTTCAGGAAATTATTTTACTACAAAGAAAGCTGACTAAATGCTTTTGAATATCAATTCACACAGCTGTAACTTTCTATTTGTTTGACCAGGTTGAAATAAATGAAATAATTAATAAATCTATGCCACAGCTGCCCTGTTCATGTGGGACATTGACTTAATTTGGTGTTGTTTTGTCATTGCAGCACAGCGGAGAGATAGTGCACGTGGCGTCTGGCAAGTGCATGGAAGCAGTGGACAGTGAGGGTGGGAGGGGCCTGTTTCTGAGGGCGTGCAGTGCCGCCCCCCAGCAGCAGTGGCTTTTCGAGCAGCTGATTGTCCTGAATGAAGGTTGACAGTCAGGAACAAAGGCACCCTCATCTCTCCCTACAGTGTCCTCTTTCATGCTCATTGCACCTCCTTAGTCAAATGAGTGCAGTGGAATCAAAGGACTGTCTATATATCCGATGCTAAAGCATGGCCTGGTTGTATATATACTTTATATTAAATGCTGGCCATTGAACAAGAAATAAAATCATGCATCTGATTTATAAATGATTGGAATAGTCATTGTTTTTGATTTCTACTGAAACCTAAACTATGTTTATCAAAATCTCTAAAAGAAATACGCTTTGGTATGATATGATAAATTCAGCTTCCATAGTAATATTCTGAGTGAGTGAATATATGGTTGTAGTGCACTAGCAGTAAAGTATGAGGTCAATTTTGTTTACCTGTACTTTTTTTGTAGAAGTAATGAATACTAATTTCCTTTTACAGTTAAGACAAATGCAAGGATTTAAATCATACATCAAACTATCCTCACACTTATGGAGACCACTTTACATGGCAGTGAAGATACACAATCTCTTTAATTAGGTGAATCATTGAGAAACCTCCTATCTTTCCACCTGACCAATTGATATTCAGAGGAGAGAGGAGGCTTAGCAATGAGGTTTCCTGTTGCAACAGAAATGCATAGAATGCTGCTGTGCACAATTACCACAGCTGATGATGTTTATGGCAGTGGTGTCATATGGATGAGGTTAGCTATATATAGAGAGAAATATATTGTGTGTGATATCTTTCATCTGTTGCACCTTGTTCCTGTTTAATCATTTGGCTCAGAGCTCAGCTTAGGAAGCCCTGCAAGGCTACAGGCCTGTCAGCAGTTCCTTGCAACAGGATCACGGGAGTGCATACAGCCGGTGTGGTGTGACTGTCAGCAGTATTCTATCTCACTATAACATATTCATCGTCAAAGTGAGTTGTGCTGGCGTTAACGGGATTGTGCAAAGGCAGAGACCTTCTGGCTGACTGAAGCAAAAAAATAGAAAGTTATCGTGGTGCGGCTTTTGCACAGTGCAACTGTGTCCTCTCCCGGCACAATATGCATAGGTTTTATTTGTCACTGACTTACATTAGTGGCTCTCTTTGCTGATCAATGGACCCCTACTCAGATGAGTGATAAACACAATGGCAGGGAGGGTAGCTGACTAGCATACAACAGATTCCTTAGTTTAGACCTAGAAGGCAACATAGTTTATAAGACAAAACCATAAAGAAATGAATAATTGATTTTGAGATCAGCGAAGCCTCCAAGGCTTTTAGGACAATGGCAGCATGGGAATAGAATGCCCTTGATGACTCAAAAAAAGCCCAACCATTAAAAGGTCACATGGTATTCTCATTAGGGGAGAGTGGGAGGATATTCACTGGGGTTCAACACAGGTGTCTTTAAAGTCCTGGAGGACATAATTCCAGCTGAACTTGTGATTCGATGATGGAAGACAGGTGAACATGTGTTGTTCTGCTTTGCTTAAGGTAGTAGTTTGACTGTGTGCTGCTGATGTGATGAGAAAATAAAATTAAATAAAATAACCGGACTGAAAAACAGAATCCAGTAAAGACAAAAATAGCAGATTTCACAAACAGCATTCATAGCATCATAAACTCTAGTTGTATATACCTTTTTAGGTGTTAAGAAACCAAACATTTTAGTAACAATTGTAGCTATGCACTTCATTTTTGAGTTTTATTTGTATATATATATATATATATATATATATATATATATTTGTTTTGTAACACTTTGGAGTCAATGTAAAGATTCCAAAGACAGCAGGGAGTGAAAATCCGGATATTGTCTTCCTTGGTTGGCCACCGTTAGTTGAAGTTAAAGCACACTGCTCTTCCTTTCCTACACAAACAAAACAGTGAGTTTTGTTTGTTTAGCCAGACAGTGATGTAAAAGTTGACCCGTTGCTGTTGTTTTTTTACTGCCTGTCCTCTAAAAATATCTCAGAACTGCAGATGCTTTTAACTTTTTGCTTTGATTTTCCTGTTATTTGACCTTTCACCTCTAAATCTAGTGTCGGCATTATTCCTAAAAATAACCTGCAGTCTTCCTTTACAACTACAACACTATAAACAATAAAGCATTTGTTTGTGGAACTTAGCTGGTTTCATGCATGTATCCTGACAGCTTTTTGTTCAAGATTTGTTTTTAATGTTGTGGGACATACTGAGAAACCACCTGTTTTTTGTATGTTTATTGTGCAGGCGAAAAACTGATATGAAAGGCAGGTACACACAACCACAGCCATGCAACACTAGTGAGGCAAAAGCCAGATTGTATGAGAATGATCTGAAACAGAAGAAGGTCTCACCATGGATTTGCTGGTGGTGGCAAGAGATAGCTGCATGAATCTAGGAGCAGCAGAAGAAGCGCACGTCATTCAGGGCGCTGTCATCCAGTCCTACTTGGTACGGCTCCTGCTTGGTTTCGATCCCACAGATCCCTCCTTGTGGGCATTCATCACTCCAGTTGCCGTAGTCTCCCCAGGTGAGACCCAGCCCTTCAATGACTGGGTTGCTGCTGCAGCGAAACTTGATGTTGTTGGCCGAAGTGTCGTCACCAAAATGCCCTTTATGGGGCTCCACTCTCAGCTGGAAGGACTTGAGGACACCATTGGGACACCACAAGGTCTGTGTCCACTCTCCGAATCTCAGGGTAAACAAATTAAAGACTTGAGGGTTACACTGAAAGAGCCTGACTTAAAATAGACTTAATTACATTGCTTTTTCAGAATTCTATCATTTATTATGCTACTTTTTTAATATATAAAACTGATATGCTACATTTTCTGTTAACAACTATTCACAGTGCCTTTTTGAACGTAAGTCTCCTTTGACAAAAGTGTCAGACAAATAAACATACTTACAATCCAATGTTTGACTCAGTGGTATAAAGTACACTTCTGTCCGAGGGCTTAGAGCAGAACAGGCGAATCCCATTGAGAGCAGTGTCATCCAAGCCTAGCTGATTTTCCTCTACCTTTGAAACAAAAAATCACAGTGACACATATGCCCACATTTACTGTGCTTTGAATAGTTTTTTATAATTTTATTAGCTTTTTAAAATACTTTTTAAAATCACTGTCAAAGCAAATTAAAATCTGTGGGATCTGTGACGTTTAATCAGGTTTCTGAAAGTGTAACATTCAGCACCCTCTACACTGAGGAAAAGGCAATTAATTTGCAGTATGTGTTCTACTTTAAAATTCCTATTTGAAATTAGAGATCGGCCATACCTTGTTACTGTTATTGTTCTTATTTTTTCTTCAAAGAACATTTGTTTCTCCTTTCATTCATGATGTTGTGAATTGCACTCAATGAAGAATAAAAAAAAAAAAGAGAGAGAACTACAACTGGGGACTTCTTACCCTCAGACTGAATCCTATTGCATAGAAGCCCTCTGGACACATTTCTCGCCAAGTCCATGCTCCAAACTGTCCTCCGTTGGTGACGTTTATAGTGGAGTAGTATGCTCTCTCTGCAAAAATTGTCCCCGCTCTTTGCACAAAGCTGGTCTCTTCCAGGTTACAAGATACTGGAGAGAGTACAAAAAGGAGGGACAAGGAACTGAGGAGTAGCAAAGCCATTCCAACTAAATTATACTGGGCTCAGTCTGATACACTGGGGCAAGGTTATTAAGTCTGTTTCCTCTTTATACCCCCGCAACATTTCCCAGTATCATAAAAAAAACATTTTTGTTTAACGTCCATAACATATCAAGGTTAATCTAATCAACATTAATAATTACCAAGCCTGAGAAAGGTTTTCAGGGAGAAACAGGTGCTTCGCTGAACACATGAGATTTGAGTGTAAATGGACTAGCTGAAAAACAACATAATTTCTGAGATTGTTTACAATATTTTTTATTAAAAACAAATCTATTTTTCACATAATACAAATAATTGTAGACTGGAGCTCACAATAATTGCTAATAAGTATTTATCATTGATCAACCTTGACATGTCATCACATAACGAGGAGGATATATAGAACTTGCTGAGTGATGAGTGTACTTCTAGTTTTAATTAATATATTTTTGTTTTTGATTCATTGCTCAGTTAGCACAATTAAAATTAATTTGCCCAGCATAGGGATGGTCAGCACTTATTATTATAGTCATGAAAATAGGTGGAGGTAACTGACTTTAAACAAGCCAAAATTAGATAATTTTGTATTTGTTGGTACAGGTGTACAGACACCTATAAAAAGAAAAAAGTGTTATGAGGCAGAAATGAATAATGAATAATAGATTCTGTATGAACATCATGCCTTTTCTCACACGCTTGTCTAAAATGTCAAGGCTATGTAAAATAAACAAAGTGGTGGGGTGCAACAAACCTGAGTTCAGAACTGAATTATATCTAGGATAATTTTAAAAATAAATTAATAGATACATAAATATTATACAAAATAAGTAAATTAATTAAAATATAAATATATTAATTAATTTATAATTTAGAAATAAACCAAAATGTATTTATTTAGCTATCTATGGCCTCTCTATATCACTTATTTATGTATTTATCTAGTTATCAGTTTATTTATATCTATTTATTTAGTTAGTTTTTTAAATTTTGGCACAATCTTTTCACCCGTGAACTTCTTCCTAGCGTGTTGGTGCTCAGACATTGAAAATGCAGGCCTATAGCCTACGTTTTTCCGCTTAATTTATCCAGTCACTGAAATGTTTGCATTTAATAGTATTATTACTATGTAAATAAAAGCTGCATTTTGTTGGAGGAAACCGAATACAAATACTAAATATGGTCAACATAACCCCTCCTACTAGGGTCTGCCGTCACCACTTTCAAAGTGGGGAGGCGTTGTTCCAAATTTCTTTAAAGAGTAGGACTCAAATTCACTTTCCAATTCAGGTTCTACTGTTCAATCAAAGATTAGGACTACACAAATACAAAATAAAAGTAATATTTTATCAAATATACACAAACAGAATAAAAATTTACATTTTTTTAAAGCAAGATTTTTTTTTAAGTGTTAAAATACGGGCTTTAAAGGAAATTAATGATATATGTGTGTGTTACAAACTTGTGCTTTCAGTTATCTTACGTAGGTGTTGAAATACAAATCTCATGAAAACCTGTCACTCGCTCTTAAAAATGGAAGCGTTTAGTTTTAGCGTTAAAAATTCATAAAAAGAAACATTATTTCTTACTCTATGTGAAGATGTTGACAAAAGTTTCTACACTTGCCCACTAGGCGGTGCTGTATTGAATGCAGAGAGCAACACCATCCCATCCTCGCGATTCTACATGCATCAAAGCGCCTAGTAGATGGAAATGTTATGCAATTGAGGTGAGGGGGGGGCACCCCTGTAGCTCCCGGAAACAAAGGCATATGCATTGAGTCTTCACAATTTAGCCCCCTATTGTAATCTATGGAACAACTACCGCAAATCCCCACTAGAGGCATAGAAATGCTGCTTTATCCTATGCTTTCCTGGCCCCCTAGAACTGGCATTCACTTGCTTCAGCCTTACATCTCGCAGCTTGCAGGTGCCACACAAGGCATGCTTTAGCCGGCCTGCTCCGCGCCTCCAGAAGCTGATATGCCCTTGTTTAAACCTTACATCTCGCAGCTTCCAGGTGTGCAAATGGCATGCTTTAGCTCCAAGCTTCTGGAAGCCGCTGTGCACTTGCTTTAGCCTTATTCTCTCAGTTCCGTATACAGCGCTGCATTTGTCGCCTTCATTTGATCCCATGGAGAGGCAAATACATTTTAAACATGTGATGTCTTGAAAGAGCCTTTATTTATACATTTGTGTATTTATTTCTGTATTTATATGTAGTGTATTTAAGACAATGTAATAGAACGAGGACAGGTTCATGTAGCCTGTATTGCCTGTAAGCCGCAATACACCAGCACCAATTTCTCTCAGCTCCTAGGGGCCACACACTGCATGTTTTAACCCTCCGGCTCTGTGCATCCAGAAGCCAATATGCCCTTGTTTAAGCCTTACATCGTGCAGCTTCCAGGTGCGGCACAAGGCATGCTTTAGCCCACCTGCTCCGTGCCTCCAGAAGCCAAAATACGCATGCATTACCAGATGTGAGGAGGACACTCTTGTAAGTTGAGTTGAGTTACTGGTTTTAATGATGCAGAAATTAAGACTAGTTTGGGTCCTGAATTGTGATTATTATTGTGTCAGAGTGCATGCCACAACAGCAAGAGATGCAAGTGTAATTACAGATGTTTCTGTGATTATGATCTGGAATTTCTTCAGCTGCCGTTTTAAGATACACAAAAGACAGTTCATACATGAAGAATACCAAACCTATGAATTATTCACATGGAAAAAATAACATGTTAATAGCATGCATTTACTGCATGGCTGGCTGTTTTAAACTATTTCCTGCCAATACCACCTGATACTGAGACATTCTCTGCAGGTTTAATATGGATTTCTCAAATTCAGATTAAAAAGAAATCAAATGACAAAAGCATTGTTGTTGTTTTTCATTTATTTAAACTGGTATTTAAAACTTGCAGGGGGATGTAACGATTCCCAAGACAGCAGGAATGGATGTCCAGATGTTGTCCTCCAGTATTAGCCATCTCAAATTGCCCTTCTTTTCCAAGGGAAACAAAACAGAGCAGTTCATTAGTTTTGCAGGAGAGTGATGTAAAAGTCGATCCAATGCTGACATTATTAATGCATGTTGTCTTCATTATTGCTTAGATTTCCATGTAATCGTACTTTTCATCAGGCAGGAATGATTTCTTAGGTATGTTATATTTCTGACAGGAATACTGAGTGTGTAGTGTACAGAGGTTCAACAAAGACAAATGGCATTGATACACAGCAGCAGCTACCCAGCATGCATGTTTCAAAGCTAGTTTTGATGAGAAACATCCAAAACAGAAGAAGAGCTCACCATGAGTGCACCAGGCCAGTGGTGACCAGAGCTGGATCCACAGTCCTAAGCGCAGCAGAAGAAGCGCACATCGTTCAAGGTTGTGTCATCACCATCACCTTGCCTTGGCTCCTGCTTGGTTTCTATGCCGCAGATCCCTCCTCGTGGGCATTCCTCACTCCAGCTGCCGTACTCTCCCCAGCCGAGACCCTGCCCTTCAATAATTTGGTTGCTGCTGCAGCAGAACCTAATGTTGTTGGCCGCAGTGTCATCACCAGACCCTTGAGGCTGTTCCACTCTCAGCTGGAAGGACTTGAGGACACCGCTGCCGGGACACCACTGGGTCTGTGTCCAATCTCCGAAACTGAGGGAAGATGAAGCATGAGAAACTCCAGTGTTACACTGAACAAGCCTGACTGGTAAAATAAGATCAATAGACTCATCTTGCTTTTAGAAATTCTGTATTCTGGAGATTTTTAATTGAATTATTACTGTTGCACTAGGTACATTTTCACAGTTCCCTTTTGCATGTAAGTTACATTTGATAAAAGTGTACATTTGACAAGTAAATAAACAGATAAAAGTATAAATATGTTAAGGAAACCTACAATCCAGCGCGGGCCTCAACTGTAGAAACAGCTGTTGGTTGTCCAGGCTTGGAACAATACAGGCGAATGCCATTCAGCGCTGTGTCATCACCTTTACCTTGATTTCCTTCAACCTATTACAAATATACACTCACCTAAAGGATTATTAGGAACACCTGTTCAATTTCTCATTAATGCAATTATCTAACCAACCAATCACATGGCAGTTGCTTCAATGCATTTAGGGGTGTGGTCCTGGTCAAGACAATCTCCTGAACTCCAAACTGAATGTCTGAATGGGAAAGAAAGGTGATTTAAGCAATTTTGAGCGTGGCATGGTTGTTGGTGCCAGACGGGCCGGTCTGAGTATTTCACAATCTGCTCAGTTACTGGGATTTTCACGCACAACCATTTCTAGGGTTTACAAAGAATGGTGTGAAAAGGGAAAAACATCCAGTATGCGGCAGTCCTGTGGGCGAACATGCCTTGTTGATGCTAGAGGTCAGAGGAGAATGGGCCGACTGATTCAAGCTGATAGAAGAGCAACTTTGACTGAAATAACCACTCGTTACAACCGAGGTATGCAGCAAAGCATTTGTGAAGCCACAACACGTACAACTTTGAGGCGGATGGGCTACAACAGCAGAAGACCCCACCGGGTACCACTCATCTCCACTACAAATAGGAAAAAGAGGCTACAATTTGCACAAGCTCACCAAAATTGGACAGTTGAAGACTGGAAAAATGTTGCCTGGTCTGATGAGTCTCGATTTCTGTTGAGACATTCAGATGGTAGAGTCAGAATTTGGCGTAAACAGAATGAGAACATGGATCCATCATGCCTTGTTACCACTGTGCAGGCTGGTGGTGGTGGTGTAATGGTGTGGGGGATGTTTTCTTGGCACACTTTAGGCCCCTTAGTGCCAATTGGGCATCGTTTAAATGCCACGGCCTACCTGAGCATTGTTTCTGACCATGTCCGTCCCTTTATGACCACCATGTACCCATCCTCTGATGGCTACTTCCAGCAGGATAATGCACCATGTCACAAAGGTCGAATCATTTCAAATTGGTTTCTTGAACATGACAATGAGTTTACTGTACTAAACTGGCCCCCACAGTCACCAGATCTCAACCCAATAGAGCATCTTTGGGATGTGGTGGAACGGGAGCTTCGTGCCCTGGATGTGCATCCCACAAATCTCCATCAACTGCAAGATGCTATCCTATCAATATGGGCCAACATTTCTAAAGAATGCTTTCAGCACCTTGTTGAATCAATGCCACGTAGAACTAAGGCAGTTCTGAAGGCGAAAGGGGGTCAAACACAGTATTAGTATGGTGTTCCTAATAATCCTTTAGGTGAGTGTACAAAGGTCACATATACACATTGACTGGCAGCTTTAAATTCATTTGATTCAATGACTGTATGACGCCACTGTAATGTTGAAATTACGCAGCATTAACATGACATCAGGATCTGCAAGGTTGAATCCACTTACAAAGGGATGTTCTTCTGTTTGTAACTTTCACCCTGCATTTTACTGAAGTAGTTTTCCTTGTTACTGTGGTAATGTTCTTCTTTCTTATGGGAGTTTCTGATTCCCATAACAAAATATGGTTTAAATTTCACTCAATTACTGTATTTTCTTGAGTTTTAGTCAAAGCACAGGCGATAGGTATAAGCAGACTAAGCAATTGCTTAGTGTGGCCCCCATTATATATTTTTTCTTATGATTTAATTTGCATTATCAGTATGGAGGCTTGCGACTTTGTAAAGTATTGTTATTTCATAAAGAGTTTGGCACTGCGCTCTTACTTCACCCATGATTTCAAGTTGTGTATGTAATTGTATAAATAACTTAAAATCTACAACTTCTTTTAAACTGAAGAATAGTTTCAAAATCTGATTAGGTCAATTAAGTGTTCATGTAAGCAACAGAGTTGGAACCACAGCCTTCAAAGCTGAATAAATTATTGGTCTTTTGTGACAAAATACATAGATTGCTCATGTTGCAAGAGCTAATCAGCACGATTAGAATATGAAGACCTCTGGAGTGAGAATGTGTTTCATCTGTACATTTATTTTTCAAATATTTCTAACTTTAACCTTTTTCATATATATAAAGGAAGTACAGCACTGTCAAATGCAGAGGTTTTCTTGATTTGTAACTGAAGAAATCAAAAGGTTTAGTGTTAATCTTGGTTTAGTAATAAGAAATACAGTTTAATTGTAGTGATTCAGCTTTCACAATTCACATACAAATCTATAACAACATGAATAAGGCTGTTGCTTTACACACAAAATACTTACATTGCAATTCAACTGTTCCACCTTAAATTAAATGAAGACACTACCTCTACTGTCATGAATTTACCAGCATGTAAATAAGGAATTACATATATTCTTACCCTCAGACTGAATCATATAGCATAGTAGCCATCTGGACACATTTCTCTCCAAGTCCATGATCCCCATCATCCTCCATTTGGGACGTATATTTTGGAATAGGAAGATCTCCCAACAGTGGCTGCTTCCACTTGCTGAAGAAAGCTACCAGGGTAGAGCACAAGAAGAAGGGAAAGAGAACTAAGGAGTAACATCGTTATTCCAACACAGTTACAATCTGCAAACTCTGGGACACTGGAGGGAAAAGGCAGACTGACTCCAGATACTTAACCTACATCGAATATACTTTACAAGCTTTCATAGTTAATCATTTCTACCCAGTGGTATTCCTCACTCTGTCCTCCCTCAGCCCCCTCCATCCTTAGTCAACACTTAGGGTAACTGTTGTGTAACTTTGTGGTAACTCCTTGTTGGGAGCAGAAGTCAATGTCCATGTTCTGTTTACCTGTCTACAAAGTCCATGTTGTCAGGAGAGGTGATTATCCAGTCAACACTTATGGTAAATGTTGTGCCACTGTTTCTGGTAAGTCAATATTAATGTTCTATGTTCTGTTTGTTTGCTTGCTAAGTCCACATTGCCAGGAGAGGTGAATGCCCTGTATTGATCCTGTGTTCCATCTGTTTGTGAGCATTTTGATTTATGCAGAAATATTTGAAAGCTAGAGCTAGAAGTGACGAGGGGGTCCCCCATGTTGCAATAATGAAATCAGAGTGTTTAAAAATACGGCCAGACATTAAAACCCTGCTGGAAAAAATAAAAAGGACAGCACAGCAGAGAGGAAAAAAATCTAAAAATAGGCATGATATTATAATATTATAATAATGAAAGCAGTAAACTTTCTTGTGATGAGATATATGCACTAGCATTGGATAAAGGTGTCTGCTAAATTGTTTAATAACGAATACATCAAAAGGAAATTCCATGCAAGGGTGCTTCACTAACTTCACTCAAACGATTTTATTAATATTTTATGAACAACTTGATGGTGTTTCAGGCTGTTGTCCTGTGAATGGTGTGCAGGTCTGTTGTATAACAGCCCCGCAGAGACAATCAGTATGAAGACGAACACAACAGCTTGTGCCCATTTACAAGTTAAATGAATTAATACATAAATACAGCATATCTGGGTTTCCCTCTAAAACAGGGGTCCCAAAATGCGGCCCTCAAGGATGTTTGGTGTGGCCTCCCAAAGCCAACCTTCAACCACCCCTTTTCTGAAACTTTACTATATGTTTACACTTTATGGCAATTTTCTGTTACAAATTACACATGTAATTCTGTTCCCTAACAGAAATGTATAGGAAATTAAATGTTCTAGTGCAGCACCCCCATCCCATGCAATCGCAGGAATTTGGCCCTTCATCACCAGACGTTGGGAACCCCTGCTCTAAAACATTAAGGACTGGTTTAATAAATGCGTCCATAAGTCCATAAATATGAGGGGCCATTTAGGAAATAATTCAAACTTTTTGTACATACACATTTGAAACACTCACATACACACATGAATACATACAGTGAGGGAAAAAAGTATTTGATCCCCTGCTGATTTTGTACGTTTGCCCACTGACAAAGAAATGATCAGTCTATAATTTTAATGGTAGGTGTATTTTAACAGTGAGAGACAGAATAACAACAAATAAATCCAGAAAAACGCATTTCAAAAAAGTTATAAATTGATTTGCATGTTAATGAGGGAAATAAGTATCTGATTCCCTATCAATCAGCAAGATTTCTGGCTCCCAGGTGTCTTTTATACAGGTAACGAGCTGAGATTAGGAGCACTCTCTTAAAGGGAGTTACCTGTATAAAAGACACCTGTCCACAGAAGCAATCAATCAATCAGATTCCAAACTCTCCACCATGGCCAAGACCAAAGAGCTGTCCAAGGATGTCAGGGACAAGATTGTAGACCTACACAAGGCTGGAATGGGCTACAAGACCATCGCCAAGCAGCTTGGTGATAAGGTGACAACAGTTGGTGCGATTATTCGCAAATGGAAGAAACACAAAATAACGGTCAGTCTCCCTCGGTCTGGGGCTCCATGCAAGATCTCACCCCGTGGAGTTTCAATGATCATGAGAACGGTGAGGAATCAGCCCAGAACTACACGGGAGGATCTTGTTAATGATCTCAAGGCAGCTGGGACCATAGTCACCAAGAAAACAATTGGTAACACACTACGCCGTGAAGGACTGAAATCCTGCAGCGCCCGCAAGGTCCCCCTGCTCAAGAAAGCACATGTACAGGCCCGTCTGAAGTTTGCCAATGAACATCTGAATGATTCAGAGGAGAACTGGGTGAAAGTGTTGTGGTCAGATGAGACCAAAATCGAGCTCTTTGGCATCAACTCAACTCGCCGTGTTTGGAGGAGGATGAATGACCCCAAGAACACCATCCCCACCATCAAACATGGAGGTGGAAACATTATGCTTTGGGGGTGTTTTTCTGCTAAGGGGACAGGACAACTGCACCGCATCAAAGGGACGATGGACAGGGCCATGTACCGTCAAATCTTGGGTGAGAACCTCCTTCCCTCAGCCAGGGCATTGAAAATGGGTCGTGGATGAGTATTCCAGCATGACAATGACCCAAAACACACAGCCAAGGCAACAAAGGAGTGGCTCAAGAAGAAGCACATTAAGGTCCTGGAGTGGCCTAGCCAGTCTCCAGACCTTAATCCCATAGAAAATCTGTGGAGGGAGCTGAAGGTTCGAGTTGCCAAACGTCAGCCTCGAAACCTTAATGACTTGGAGAGGATCTGCAAAGAGGAGTGGGACAAAATCCCTCCTGAGATGTGTGCAAACCTGGTGGACAACGTCTGACCTCTGTGATTGCCAACAAGGGTTTTGCCACCAAGTACTAAGTCGAAGGGGTCAAATCCTTATTTCCCTCATTAACATGCAAATCAATGTATAACTTTTTTGAAATGTGTTTTCCTGGATTTTTTTGTTGTTATTCTGTCTCTCACTGTTAAAATGTTAGATAGGGTAGGACTTGTATTTTGCTGTATATTTTTCCTATGCAATTGTGTAATTTTGAACTTGTAATTGTATTTGTTTGTATCTGTAATTTGATATTGTATTATTTAACTAATCAAAACAACGTGCATTCGAGCAACACTCCTGCAAAGCCACATTGAGCACCCTTACATAAATCACCAATTAGGCTTCAACACGTTTAGCTCTTACTAATATTCCTTAACAGAAACATGTATTTATTACGCTGTCTCCAATCATGTAAAACAGAAAGAATAAAACAGACACAAAAGTCCTTTCTGTTATGTCCACGTCCTGACCTTGTTCCTAGTCTCTCCACCAGAGGTCACTTTCTCTCACCTTCTACCCTTTCTCAGCTTTCTGTTCTCCTGTTCAGGGTTACTTCAGGTCAAGTGCTCTCCAATTTACCAATTAGCACACCTGTTCCCAGTTACCTGGGCTCATTAGCTCAGTATTTAAACCCCCTTGTTTCTACAGCTCCTCATGAAGTCTTGTAAAGCCTCCTTTGCTGTGTTTTCTGGCTTTCTGGTTTTTATTATTATTATTATTTATTTATTGATATATATATATATATATATATAAACACTATCCCACAATTGCTCTGGCTCCTCCCACAACAGGGGAGGGACTTGCTACAATGTCCACGTTTTTCAAAGTGCTATGGAACACGTCTGGCATTGCACAGACACTTAGCCAGTGGAAACGAGGCACTAGTCATTGAATCAAATTAATTTAAAGCAGCCAGTCAATGTGTATATATGACCTGTGTATATTTGTAATAGGTTGAAGGACCTCAAGGTAAAGGTGATGACACAGCGCTGAATGTAATTTGTCTGTATTGTTCCAAGCCTGGACAACCAATGAGCGTTTCTACAGTTGAGTCACACCCTGGATTGTAGGTTTCCTTCACCTTTTTATGTATACTCATTTGTCTGACACCTTTATGCAAAAGGGAACTGTAAAATGTACATATTGCAACAGTAATAATTCTATTCAAAAATGTAATGAAATACAGAATTTCTAAAAGCAAGATGAGTCTATTGATCTTATTTTACCAGTCAGGCTTGTTCAGTGTAACACTGGAGTTTCTCATGCATCCTCTTCCCTCAGTTTTAGAGATTGGAAACTTACCCAGTGGTGTCCCGGCAGCGGTGTCCTCAAGTCCTTCCAGCTGAGAGTGGAACAGCCTCAAGGGTCTGGTGATGACACTGCGGCCAACAACATCAAGTTCCACTGCAGCAGCAACCCAGTCATTGAAGGGCAGGGTCTCGGCTGGGGAGAGTATGGCAGCTGGAGTGAGGAATGCCCATGAGGAGGGATCTGCGGCATAGAAACCAAGCAGGAGCCAAGGCAAGGTGATGGTGATGACACAACCTTGAACGATGTGCGCTTCTTCTGCTGCGCTTAGGACTGTGGATCCAGCTCTGGTCACCACTGGCCTGGTGCACTCATGGTGAGCCCTTCTGTTTTAGGTGTTTCTCATCAGAACTAGCTTTGAAACATGCATGCTGGGTAGCTGCTGCCGTGTATTAATGTACCCTCCTGTACACTACATATTTCTCTGAGAAAACATCATGTATCTAAGAATTTCTGCATACACTTTACCAGGATAAAGGCAGAAAAATGAATTTTGGACCAGAATTCTTGCATAACATTTGTTTCATGTGTAAGGAGACTCACTGGATTGTCTACGTTGGTTTCTTAATGAATAGTCAAATTACATGGAAATCTAAGCAATAATTAATACAATCTGCGTTGCCAATGCCAGCAATGGATTGACTTTTACATCTCTGTCCTACAAAACTAATGAACTTCTCTGTTTTGTTTCCCTTGGAAAATAAGGGCAATGTGCTTTAACTTCAAGATGGCTAAAAGTGGAGGACAACATCTGGACATCCAGGGAATCTTTACATCGACCTGAAAGTGTTAATGACGAGTATCAATAAATGAACAACAGCAACAATGTGTCCCATCAGTTTCTAGATATATCAACTGTCTTTTGTGTATTTTAAAATGGCAGTTGAAGAAATGCCAGATCACATCATAATCACAGACACATTTATAATTACATCTCTTGCTGTTGTGGAGTACACTCTGTTTGACACAATGATCACAAAACAGGAGCCAAAATAGTCCTCATTGTCATATTAAACCCAGTAACTCATCTCAACTTACAAGTCTCCTCCTCACATGTATTAGTGTTGCTCTCTGTAGTCAATACAGCACAGCCTAGTGGCCAAGTGCAGAATCTTCTTTTAAACCACCCTTTTTTTAAACAAACGATTTACAGATCTTCTAAAAGCAAAAGCCTGTTGCATCCGTTTTTACAAGAAGCCTTTACAGCAATACTGCCATTTAATCAGTTTTGGAGACATCTGCAAAAGCATGTATAATGTCTTGTGATACAGTGTGATCTTGTGATTTTCAAATGCAGATTTCAAGAGTTTTTTCAGTTTTTAAAGCACAACCTGATATTAAGAAAAGTACACCAACTGTGTAATGTGGACACACTCATACTCTAGTATGGCTCCCATGCAACTTTTTTTTTTTTTCCTACAGTTAAGTGTTTATTAAAAATAATAACACTTTTTATGGCCAGTGGGGAATATTTGTGTCATATCTCTTTGTTTGGCACTGTGTGAGACTGGATGATTAGTTTGTTCTGTGATTTAGACAAGGGGTCACATGTAATTGTGCAGTGTGTTCAATTTCTCGAATGAAAAACAGCACAGTGTCTAGAACATCAGCTTAGTTTTTTGGTTTAAGTGTTTAAATGCTCACAATAATAAGAAAGATTTGTGCCATCTTTGAATATCTCTATTTTCTTGGCAAGTTGCATTTTTCTTGCGTGGCACACATATTGCGTGGAAATTCCTTTAAGTTTGAATATCTGGCCATATGTGTAGGGCCCTGAGATTTTTTTTTTTTTTGTACAGATATCACTCCAGTTTCATGGGTAAAGTATAATTTTTCATGGACTATGCATGGAACTAATACATTTTATGTACAAAATATTTTTATTAATCCCTCATGCACTTCAATGTATGTTTTTGACATTTAGGACACATTAATGTTGTCATGGATAGTCCTCCATATTACTGCACCTTGTAATGCTTTACTTAAAAAAAAAAAAAAAAATCTGAATAAACTGACAGATTAGTCTATTTTAGAAGGGGAAAAAAAACTTAAAAACCTGCGAAAAAGTACTGCAGCTGTATTTAGAAAATAAACGGCAGTAGTCGTGGCCTGCAACATAACTGAACGCAGACCTCAGTGGTCCTGATGTGGGAATGAGAGGACAGCTGACCACATCTGCGTCACAGCCTCCGCGCATGCGCCATCATAGAGCATTATGAGTTAATGCAGTCTTGCATTGATGTATATTGCTTTACTCTCTATAGCTATATATGTGTACAGATGGAAATCATTCATTTAAAAATCCATGTGTTTTTATCTTAGACTGATTTTGTTTCAAATAGTTATTTTCAAGTTAATTATTTAGATCATAAAATTGCTCTCGACAGTCCCCAGGTGTCAATATCGCGCAAATGACAGCACGGCGCCCTCATGTCACATGACAATGGCGCCGCTGCTGAGCGCTTCACAGCCGGCACAGATGCCGGTAACTGCTTCCGGGGTCACAGCGTTGTGACAGGTCACGCATGAGGAAGGTTATTTAACTTACAGAATGACTATCAGGTGAACATTACATTTGGTAAGCTACTTTTTACTACACAAGCGAGTTTAACTTTAGGCATTTGTTTTAAAAACAAAATTCTTGAAGTTTGCAGTATATGATATACTTAGTAACTATACGGGTAAACGGTTTTAATCAACTTATAGTAAATGGCCAGTTGCAAAATATGATCGATTTTTTTAAATGTATAGCTAATAACTCTGCCAAGGGCTGATGTGTAATCTAGTGGCTACAGGGTACGTATATAAGTACGTATAGTTGATATCTCACCAAATTATAATAAGCAAGAATCTCTTTCTGGCTCGACTTTGTCTGAAATATATGTGTGTGTGTGTGTGTGTGTGTATATATATATACACACTCACCTAAAGGATTATTAGGAACACCATACTAATACTGTGTTTGACCCCCTTTCGCCTTCAGAACTGCCTTAATTCTACGTGGCATTGATTCAACAAGGTGCTGAAAGCATTCTTTAGAAATGTTGGCCCATATTGATAGGATAGCATCTTGCAGTTGATGGAGATTTGTGGGATGCACATCCAGGGCACGAAGCTCCCGTTCCACCACATCCCAAAGATGCTCTATTGGGTTGAGATCTGGTGACTGTGGGGGCCAGTTTAGTACAGTGAACTCATTGTCATGTTCAAGAAACCAATTTGAAATGATTCGACCTTTGTGACATGGTGCATTATCCTGCTGGAAGTAGCCATCAGAGGATGGGCACATGGTGGTCATAAAGGGATGGACATGGTCAGAAACAATGCTCAGGTAGGCCGTGGCATTTAAACGATGACCAATTGGCACTAAGGGGCCTAAAGTGTGCCAAGAAAACATCCCCCACACCATTACACCACCACCACCAGCCTGCACAGTGGTAACAAGGCATGATGGATCCATGTTCTCATTCTGTTTACGCCAAATTCTGACTCTACCATCTGAATGTCTCAACAGAAATCGAGACTCATCAGACCAGGCAACATTTTTCCAGTCTTCAACTGTCCAATTTTGGTGAGCTTGTGCAAATTGTAGCCTCTTTTTCCTATTTGTAGTGGAGATGAGTGGTACCCGGTGGGGTCTTCTGCTGTTGTAGCCCATCCGCCTCAAGGTTGTACGTGTTGTGGCTTCACAAATGCTTTGCTGCATACCTCGGTTGTAACGAGTGGTTATTTCAGTCAAAGTTGCTCTTCTATCAGCTTGAATCAGTCGGCCCATTCTCCTCTGACCTCTAGCATCAACAAGGCATGTTCGCCCACAGGACTGCCGCATACTGGATGTTTTTCCCTTTTCACACCATTCTTTGTAAACCCTAGAAATGGTTGTGCGTGAAAATCCCAGTAACTGAGCAGATTGTGAAATACTCAGACCGGCCCGTCTGGCACCAACAACCATGCCACGCTCAAAATTGCTTAAATCACCTTTCTTTCCCATTCAGACATTCAGTTTGGAGTTCAGGAGATTGTCTTGACCAGGACCACACCCCTAAATGCATTGAAGCAACTGCCATGTGATTGGTTGGTTAGATAATTGCATTCATGAGAAATTGAACAGGTGTTCCTAATAATCGTTTAGGTGAGTGTGTATATATATATATATATATATATATATTTACACACACACACACATTTTGGTCTCTTTGCATTACAGATGCACCTCCTCTTCCTCTCTCATTATATCTTTATTTAAAGAATGATTATTTTCATGCACATCAGTGTAACAGTGTTATACATGTATGACAGTGTTTCCAGTGTATTACTGTATGCACCTTTGCATTTTATTGATTTAAAATATTTTAAAGCAATGCTATTAGGTAGTCCACCATAGGTAAGTCTGAGGTAACTGACTGCGAAAATGGATCATCCTCACGCTACTCAGGTGTGCTACCTTGATTAAACAACAAATCTTGCAATGTAATCCAGGGCTCAGGGATGAGAAACGCAAGACATGATATACTCTCAGTGGGTGAGTTTCTATGCCTCTGTTCAACCTAGAAAGTGAAAACCTTAGCCAGAGTTGAAATCTGAGGTATATATATTTCTTCCCATGTTTGTACCCCAGGTGCAGTGGATTGCCCAGCGACAGACGGTCATGGCCAGTGTTGCTGCTTCAGTGAGTGGTTTACTGAGAGGCGCTGCTGGAAGCTTCCCAGCCCGGGGAGCAGCAATGTTGCTAAAGCCCAGGCCTTTGTGTGCCTGCATGCCCAATAGGTGGGTGGCCTCTGGAAAATATCTCTCATTGTTCCTGTCATATGGCGATTCCCTTTATTGTGCTGCGTTATTCTGATGGGTTGGTTTGGGGATATGCTTTAATTTTACTTCACATACTATTAAACGAGCGAGTTCTCCCTCTGATGCAGTCTTGCCCTCAGCATGAAGTTCACGCTCCCGAGATGACAACAAGGTAGTGTAGGAGTGGTGGTTGCAGTGTAACAGTAGCTTAACTTTATTAAGTTGAAGATCAGTATTTTAAGTCTGTGTTTTCTAATCATTGAAACATTGTAGAGAAAAGGAGGAAAATTTATTGAATTGAGAAAAATACCTTGTGGAGTGCACTCCACTGTCAAAGCTGTTTTATATATAGACAACTTTGACAGTGAAGTGCACTGCACAAGGTTTTTTACTTTACATTTACTTTTACATTACACACATTTCTGTATCTCCTTTTAGAAAAATGGCATCAAGAAGAAAAACAGATCATCTGGAGAGAACTGCTGAAAAATATCGACAAGACGTGAGTTTTTAAAAAAATCTGAAGCCAGATAAAATTGGCTGATGCTGGAGTTCTCAACAAAAACTACAACAGGAAATGAGTACTACGGAGGTGGACTTTGCCCGTCTGTGTAAAGAAGCAAGCTTTGTTTGTATATTCTGGCAGCTGGGTCGCAAAACTGAGCATTCTCCTGAGATGAGCTTACTGGTAAACATAGACGTTGTTGATGTGTCATACATTAAAATAGTTGTGAAATGTAAAATTTGATACTATATCTGTATTGAGCTGTTTTGCTTTTCATGAAACTGGAGTTTACAGCAGCACAGGTCTGGGATCTGTAGTGCACACATAATAACACAAACAGTGCTTTTGCATTGCGTTTAGATAAAAGGCCAGAGGGGTCTGTTCGTTATTACACTCTTTGAAAATATATATATATTTTTTTTTAGGTGCTGTTTCCAGCAAAAGTCTGTGGAATTCTTGATGAATCGAACAAAGTCAGAAGACTCCGTCTGGCCGTGCCAAATAAAGACTTCTCTTTTAAAGCGGGACAGTGGTGAGTTGTGTTTTCTGTGAAGAGAAATCAAAGAGTACTGTTCTTAATGTAAATTCATGCATTTAATTTTTTGCTTTTTATATGAAAATGTGATTTAATTTATATACATTTTGAAATACAAGTGGTCTGACCCCCTCCATTCCCTGAAAAGATGCATATGTTCAATCTCAAATTAAAGAGCATATTTGCCTGTTTGTTCGATGTTTGTTTGTGATTTGACAGATTAATGTCAATGGTGGACTAATGAACTGTTTTGTCTGTCTTGCTAGGGTGGATTTCTATATTCCTGGCTTTCCCAAAGTTGGTGGCTTTTCTATCTGCTCCAGCCCAGGCCTGTTACAGAGAGAGGGGGTCATTGAGCTGGCTGTCAAATACAGTGAGCATCCCCCGGCCCGCTGGATACATACAGAGGTGAGCCGGCTAGCTCTCATTTAAAGGCAGGAAAATATTCTGAAAATAATCACAAAAGGACCAGCCTGGGAAAGTGCCTGGTTTACAATTGGGTTCTAAGCCAGAAAATAAGTATTACCTTGAATCTCACACATGCAATACATGCAAGACTGAGAGTCATTATTTAAGCAGCAATCATGGGAACGTGAGACCATTTTCCACTAACAGAGGAAGAAGTCCTTGCGGTGGTTCCTGGAGCAGTTGTGACGGCTCAATTTAGCATGATGTTCCACCGCTGATGTTTCCTGAGGAGTGGGGAGATCAGTCTGATTTTGTAACGTGAGAAGACGCTCTCTCTTCTCAATAAACCTTTCATAGTCTGTAAAACCGAGAGAGCCACAGCTAGGCCTGTCTCTGTTTGCTCTCCCCTGGTGTCTGAGCATTAGGCTTCTCTTGATCAGTATATTTGCTTTCATACTACCGTTTTCTCTCTCTCGCCTATAAAAATGCACAGCCAAGTGGCATGTTTCTCTGGCTAGGAGGCATATTATTGGGGATTAAGGGGGTACTGATTCAACTGAAATACATGAGAGCACGTTTAAATAATTGTGAAGGGGAAATGGCCACCTTGACTACGGGGTGTCGTTTGCTCCTTAAAGGAACCACTGGAGAATTTGAGTTTTTTTTTTTTTTGCGTCCTTCTTCTGATGAATGTGAAGTGAAGACTAAAAAAGAAGCCCAACCCCCTGATAAAGGAAGGCTTCTTCACGACATTAGGTGCCATCTTTCATCAAAAGCAAAACCCAGCAGCCTCTCAGACTTACTTCCCTGCTGCATCCGTAAGTCACGAGTTCTCTTCATTGTAAGCTCTTATGAAATTATTGATAAGTGGCACATTATATTTCTGTGACCGGTATTTATCCCATGACTTACTTACTTACTTAAGGAAAGAAAATAAACCTTTAAGTTGATCTGGATGTTTTAAATTACCAGGACCATATTTTTTCACCTATTAAGAACACAAATAATTAATATCATCATCACTCATTGAAATATATAATACTGCACCTATCCCCTTTAAAGAGGTGTTTGAGATTCCAGCCAAGCCAGTATTTTAAAGCAAAAATTGAATGTTTGTCAAGTTGTCCCTCTTCCAGCTTCATCCCAAGTAAGCTGCCACAAGCTATGCTGGTAACATATTGTTTCTCTACACCATATGCAAGTTCCAGCCATTAGCTGGTGAAGCGATCTCATGATTATTCATGGAAATCTGGAGGTGCCTTGTTGTTCTAAATGAAGTTATTCTGCACTACCATTATTCCAGCGTTCAGCCTTAAATTGTGGTAATCAAACACATGCAGCTCATGGATTAATAGCTTAATATACCCCATCACATCACACATAATCATGAAAATGTCATGGTCGACAGTTTTCTTTTGGGGGGGGGGGGGGTACTAGAGCTTTCCATGTAACTGCTCTGAAAGTGTCAGGAAGGAGGGATTGAAAAGAAAAATGCTTTCTTCTGAAGGCTGCTGAGGGGAGGGAAGAAGGCACTTCAGTTAATGAGTGCTGAAACAGCATTCATTCATGTTTTTTTTACTTATTTTTATTTTATTTCTCCAGCTCTGTTGTTTTGCTGATTTGACACACTTTGTGTTTACAAAGTGAGCCAGCAGGAAGCCAGTCTGTCTTTCTCATGTTCAAACGCTGCATGTGGGCCTTCACAATCCACTTGCTTTTGCAATTTCCCACTGGAGAAAAAGAAAAAGAAAAATGTAATATCTTGAGTCACTTTCAGGCTCTACCCTTAGGTTGACCAGTAATAAGATTTTTTGTTTTGTTTTGTTTGAGGGGAACTAGGCTAAATGTTTCCATTTTCACTGTGTGAAATGAAACTTTAATTATTTTGTTATTATTAGCTTGAGGCGTGAATTGAGTGATTCAGTGCAGGACATTCACAGCACATTAGATAACAGAATCAGGCACACAGAAGGATTTTTCTGGGAAGAAGGAACACTGGTCTTCAAAGGTTACTGTCAGCATCAGTGCAGCCTCAGATCTCAACGTCAATATGAGCCGTCTGAAGATGTGATATGGTATTGCTGTGGAAACCTTCCAATCAAAAGAAAATGATCCGTCCATAATCAATTCAACTTGCACATGGGTCATGCAACCAGCAGTTCGTGTGCTTCAGGATAATCTGGAAGTCATGGCATGATCTTATATAAACTTAATTTACCATCTTTATTTTATCCTGCCAAAGCTTTGTTGCCTTCAGTGTGATTTATTTTAATTAGTACAGTTGCAGGACATAGTTGAAATCTGATATTGCTAAATTAGATATAACCCAATCGGTGTTATTTAAAGAATGAAAACCTCCAGAGCTCATCAACAACTGTCTACCAAACCCTGGTGTGCACTGCAATCTCAGCACATGGCATACATTTCGACAACAACCAAAATGAATCTTCTCTAAAGTTCCACAGCCAGACCTTGTTGGCCATTTCCTATGATTGTTAACTTAATGCTGTTTATCTCCAATCCCACCCTCTTGTTCGCTGCAGTGCACCCTGGACTGTGAAGTTGCCGTGCGAGTGGGGGGGGACTTCTATTTCGACCCCCAGCCCTCTGACTCCGCTGTGAACCTGTTGCTGGTGGCGGGAGGAGTGGGCATCAATCCTCTGTACTCCATCCTGCTGCACGTGGCGGACCTGCACAGACTGAGGCAGTGCGAGGACTCGGGCTACGAGCCGGGCTCAGTCCAGCTGTGCTACAGCGCCAAGAACACAGACGAGCTGCTCTTCAAGGTGCCTTTACTCTCCCGTCTGAGTTTCCTTTCCACATGTCAAGTCAGAATTCAGAAACTGTGCATATAGTTGTGATGCAGAGAAAGGTGTGTCCGGGTCACTTCCATACATTATCTGCTTAAACAGATCTTAACTTACGGACTGACACGGACAGGCCTACAGTAAGCAATGAACCATTTTTGGAAGTGCTTATTTGGGCTTTTAGAAAACCAACATAAAGTAGGAATCATGTTTTGCCCTGTATTTGGAATATTTAGGATACTGCCCTCTGGGGTTAGCGTAGATGTATGCACAGTAAATGGATGCATATTCCAGTAATACAGAGATACTGTCTGTACATCTGTTCAAAAGAATTATGGATCTAACAATCCTCAGAACATTGTTCAATGATTAAATAACAAGGGTTGCCAATGCTCCACATATTCAAAATGGCCAGCATCTATTCCTCCTGCAGAAAAAATCCAAATTGAAGTTGTCAGCTCGAATGTTGTCATGGAGAGAGATGATGCCAGCTGTTCCACGGCTGAGTGGAAACCCAAACGGTCATGAGACAGATGTCTCTTCACTCTCTGCTGTGCAATTCGACACCATTGTGACTCTTCTCATTCAGCTGAGAGCGTGTGTTTGTTTTAATGACTGAACCGTTCAGTTCACAGATGACATGAAATAAATATCTCGGCCAAGCCGCATTACACAGACTGATACGTAATGACTTGTTGAAGTTGAGTGATCTTTCCCAAGCGTCGCTTCATGAAGTCTAATACAATGCTGGACAGCAGTGAAGAATCGCAGCAGGGCCTAGGAAAGTCATTAGGAACAAGTGCTCTTTACTTGAACAGATGACACACATTTAAATGAAACCGAAATATGTACAGTGTGTTCAGTTTAATATTCTATTCTGTGCTTTCAAGTACAATAAATAAAGCGTATATGTGTGTGTGTGTGTGTGTGAAGTTCATACTGATCTTTAATCTTTTTTTTTAGGTCAAAAAGAAACAATGAAAATGGAATTCACTTACTATTCATGTTCTTCTCTTTCTAGAACACCATTATTGGACTTTCTAAAGAGCTGTCGGGGAAGTTTTCCTGTGACTTCCACGTGACACAACAGGACACTGAAATCAACATGCAGCTCAGACCATACGTCAGTGGTGAGTTTTATGATAAAATCGTTAATTAATGACTGTACTGCTGCCAAAGCATTGGCCATGAAAGAAATAAACTAAATTAGAAGATCAGTTTTCAAGGGCTAATGACCTTCCTGCATCTTTTTTTTTCTCCCAAGGTTTTTATGGAATACAAATTGTACTCTATTAAAACAGGGAGGAAGCTTGAACAGTAGCCTCTAGTGTAAAAATAGTTCATAGCTATTGTTAAAGGTTACTGTCTAATCCTTAATTCCCACTACAGTATTCAAAATTCAGATCCATACATTTGACTGAAATGCATCACACATGTGTGGTCTAATGTGCTCCCTTTGATATTACTAAAGATGGACAATACAAACCATTTCCATTCAATACATGTTAAAATTTGTCAAGATTGTCAAACGCAAATTGTCAACAGTATTCTCGCTTCAGTTTCATCCTCTGTCAAACACTAAACCATCATTGAAGACCATGAAATCATTCAGCAGCTCGATCAAGTCTTGATTCACATGTGTGTCGCTTCACAGAGGGAAGGATATCGGAACAAATCCTGCGGCAGCATTTATCAACCGACGCCCTGTGCTACATCTGCGGGCCTCCTCCCATGATCCAGTCCGTCTCGGAACAGCTGCAGCACCTGGGGATCTCCAAGGAGAAGATACTATTTGAGAAGTGGTGGTAGCAGGCGGGAGAAGTGCCTAGTGCTCAGAAAGGCAGCAACTCCTTTTTTTAATGTAATAGATTAATAGAACCATATTTAGAACTGTATTTAAAAAGAGACATTAATTTTATTGCACACACTTTTTTTTTTTTTTTTTTAAAGCATAATATCAGACTGATTGCTGTACTGGACTGTGACCATGCAGAGGTACTGCACTCGTGTTTCTCATTCCTGATCCCCTCTCTGCGGTGCGTGTTGGTAGCCCTTGCGCCCGGCATACCTGGTCCACGGGGGCATCGCTGCCCCCCACAGCGCCCTGCGGAGTCCCTGGTCTTCACAAGCGTACAGTACCGTCGCTACCTCTCTGTAAAGGCAAGACACAGTTTCACAAGAACGCTGCTGGTGTACCTTTGAATATATTTTACATATACATATAAATTGTAAAATAAGTTTATGGTAGCTTTCCTTTATTTTTTTAATTTTTTTATGAAGATGTACAGGGATCAAGAATATGTATTTTAAGTATTTCATGTTTAACTTACGGTTATCTAAATCTACATTTTTAAGTTTATTGTGGGTTGCTCTTATGTCTGAACCCATTAAAAATATGAGCTGGACACTCGCCCTTCAGTTTCACCGCGATGTACCAGCCTAAACAGAATCCAGTTTTTTGTTTATTAATTAAATCGGTGTCCTTCACTTAACATATAAATCTGCTTTTTATTCCCAAAGCTTTTCGGTGTAAACTGAACAGAATGGCCCTACAGCTTGACAGGAAATGTTATTTTCTTGAGAAAACGGACCGGTAGCAGACACTTAAAATGATTTAGGAGTAATTTGCAGGGGAGTAGGGGTTGGGGAGAGTGACTGAGCCATTTAAAGCACTTTTATGTTCTCCTTTTGTACCTGCTAAATTGCAATTATGCTCCCTGTTGTAACGTAGAAAAAACCCTGTACAGCTTTCTGAGCTTCCTGGTTTTCATGATATTTTAGAAGAGAGATAATCCTGTGGATGCCTTTTCTAAATTGTGAGTTTTATGCATAAAATCAGGGCATATAAATATCTTTCTTAAAAGAGGGGGGTGAGGGAAATGTGTAATAACTAATGCTTGAAATTACTGCAGGTGATTTTGATCACTTGCAATCATGTTACAGCCATTTGGTTTGGAAAGTAAAACCTAACCATCTTTTCTTGTTTGGAAAATACATTTAATCAGTCCTGAAGCTTTCTGTTCACCCCTCAGTAATTCACTATAGCTTGCTACAAGCTGTGTGTAAAGCTATGATAGAAAATTAGGAGGAAATGAAATTCAAGGAAATGACAGTGGCTTGGTAAAGGGCATTATTAGACCCATCATGGGGCCACATATGTGTTATATGACTAATTTAAAGGAGATGAGCATTTTCCTTCTGAACCCAGTCTCACCAGGAATGCAGGAATTATATATATTTATGTATGTATATTCGGTCATTTTCTGAACACTTACAAAACACCTCTACATCCTTGTACCCTGATGAGATTATTAACCCCACAATATAACGATAGTCTGTCTCATTGTATGACAACTGGTATACTATAATGCCTTTGGTATTCAAATAATAAGTTACAAGTACAGTTACTTATTAAAACACTAAAAAGGATTTGATTGCTACTTCTACCAAGGCAGTGGCAAGCCATGGAAAATGCACAAGGTTATTTTTTTTTGGGGGGGGGGATGCATGTAAATGTGATGTACATAAATGTATTTATTTATTGACATAGCTTATAACATTCAGTCTAAACAAATGTGCGTTAGGAAGAACGCTCAGTACTGTACTCCCTTAGTAGTTGTTCTTATGGTCTTGTCCACTAGAGGGCACCGTTTATGTGTCAGAAAGCCGAGCTATAGCGCCTGTGCTCTTCTCTTTGGTGCTGAACTGTTTGTGTTCCAAGAAAGACAGGATGAACAGAAAACAACCTATAATGTATAGATGGATTCTGTGGTATTTGTTTCTTCACTACAAATCAATTTAGACATTTTGGCCTCATCTTTGCATTGTAAAATCTGATTTATCTATTAGGAGGGTTCATTGTTAATGATTTTCAATGCTTTCCCGAGACACGGCAGTTTTCATGACTGACAGCATATATCTCTTGATCTATTGTGTAGTGCACTGGAGACCTGGTATTAGGCAGGGATTTTACACGTTGCAGCCCTTGACAATCTGAGGGATGCGTTTTTCCTTCTGTATTGTTGTCCAGTAGGCATGTCCGAGTCTTCAATATCCAACACATTAACCTTTCTTTCTGTGGTGAAGGAAATTCTCTCTCTCCCACCATCTGACCTTCACAATGAAGCACAGAGTAGAGTCCTTTTTCTTTATTTTCCTAATGTTTTTTGTTTTAAATCTTCGTTTTGGTCTCGAAACCTAAACCGCGTCACTGTTCTCCAGTAGTCCTGGCTGCTCAGGGATTTCAGTTGAGGGACCACTTTCACTGTTTTCAAAGATGCCATCTGGCTTTGGTCATCAACCTTCTCATGGTCAGCTTATTTGGTGACAGTTTACTTAAAATTAAGCCACACATTGCATTTCCTTTTACGGGGGAATGGAGGAAAAAAAAACAAGATCTTTCTGAGGTCGATGCATTGGAGCTTTTTATTTGTGTGATGTGGTTTCTAAGAAAGAACAGCAGTAATGAGATCTACCGGGATACAAACGTGTATGTTGAAGAGGTTAGCTTTTGAGAGAAAACAGCACATACTGCCAGAGAAGGACAATCTGACAGAAACTAATAGCATTTTGGGATGAGGAATTGGAAGAAACTGAATGTTTTTAATATTACCTTTACTAAACTGCCATTCCTGGGGTCTAATATATTTTACCCTACATCTGCAGAACTTATTTATCTTCTCTTATACCTTAATTTTATTAACTGTCATGTTTTTTAATGTTGCAGCTTTGTGTATATATATATATATATATATATATATATATGTGTGTGTTAGTAATTATTAAACTATGTAAGTCGCCTTGGATAAAGGTATCTACTAATAATACGTACTACACTCATTGAGGGAAGACCTAGTGTCTCATCTATAATGCCTGAAACAGATACAATTGGACAAGCTTTTCTCTTTAGATTACCAGCTTTCACTACAAAGCCCTCCTGGTATGTACTGTATATTGTATAACCTGAACCAAAGAGATGCAATCACAGCCTCCGTATAATCTTATATACCTTGATTTGCTGCGAAATAAAATCAATAATAAGGTCATCTTGTGCTTTATCGTCCGCTCTGGTGCCAATTCCTGCAGCGGGCTCTTGGATGTTAGACATCATTTGCAAACTGCTTCCTAAAACCAGAACACATTTTTGGGAATGTTTTTTTAGGAAATCATGAGTCTGGAGCTAATTCTTGCTTAACCTCAACAATCGAGCCTCTTGTGCCTTTTCCCCCACTTACAAGCGCAGAAACTGCTGCCCACTAGATGCGATTTCCATGACAATATAAGCAATATTTATACAGCTATCTTTTTAATAGTAACAGCATAAACATTTCTCTCAGTACCGCTAATCCCCTCTCACTTAAATAAAGCTCTGTGATGTTGGTGTAGCGAAAGAAACGCTCAAAAGCGAGAGACCTGGAGTTTCCCTGGAAGAGGGGCGCCGTGCTGAAGATCAGGCGGTTCTGTTTTTGCATTCTTTAACTATACAGGGAATGACTTCAAATGTCAAAGTTCAATGACTGCTCATTAAAAAGGCTCGGGCTGTGCTCTTGAGTCTCAAAGGATAGTGATACAGCTTACCTGTTGAATATAAAAGATCAACAACTTGGTGATGAAAGGAAAGCACAGTCCAGTCTTACTTTAAGAACCTGGGGTTTCTTGGGATCTCATGTGTTCTTGTTTTCATATATATTTAGACTTCCTTAACCCCTGAATGAAAGGGTTTGCATGATTAGACCTCTGTCCAAAGTTTTCGGCTGATAAGAAGTTGTACAGAGTTTGAAATTACCTCAAATTCTTGACCAAGTGCTGGATTTCAAAGCTTTTTTGGGTGTATCGCCTCACTGACCCGGTGTCTGGAATTGCAGCAGCTGGCCGAAGCTGAAGTTTCTACTTCTGATGGGAGTGTTCATTATAATCCCTAGGTATGTCTGCTCAGAATTAACTGGATGTTATGTTGATATGTTTTTTATTCTAATTCAACATGAACATTGTAGACATTAGTGAAGACTCTTAGAGGGGTTATAATGGCATCGTCTCTGGCTGCAGAGGCATAACTTGGTGGAAATTGAATCATGATGAACTAGTTTGCGTTTCATTTTGTGAGAATAAACTGATTAATCTATCAAGTTAAATTATAAGGAGCCTAGAACACACAGTTTTTACTATAAAGTAGTTTTTTAGATGGGGGTGAAGAGTAATGTGATCTTGGACTGACTTGTTTGTAAGGTCATTTCAGTGTAGGGAGTATACTGTAAGATTTTGTTTTTATAAATAAATGAACGTTACGAGTAACAGCAGGCAGAGGAATGAGACAAACTACACACACACACACACACCAGTTTAAACACAAGACAACATGATTTGTTTACAAAACCAAATATATTCATATTAAAAACAAAATGAAAATCAAATATAAAGCAGATCTGTAATATACACGTTTTTTTACAGAATGCATGGCAAGCACACAGTGTTCCGAGTGTACCAGATTGAAACAGTGAAAAAACTATTTCTTTACCCAGAGCAGTGCACCGTTCCGTCCTATGTCCACAACACTGACAAACAACATATTTTAAAGCTTACATACAAGATGTGATTGCTTGCAGTAGTGAAAACAATGTAGAGGAGGTTGGCTGAAATACACTTTACTCCAAAAGCAATTCTATGCTCAAAAAGCCACGAAAAAGCCTATTACAGCATAGATTACAGATAGCTGAAGCGTTTTAAGACTTACTTCAATTGTGCCAACACTTACAAATGCATTTTTCACAAACATTAGTACATACTGTGGAAAGGAGCATTTAACAACAAATGTTTTCTGTAAGTAATTTTAAACTATGAAACTGGCATTACTGCTCATTTCTAAACACTGTAGACTACACACAGATGCAGGAAGCAGTTTAAAGGAGTACCACCTGCCTTTCAGACAAGGTGGTCCAAACAACAGTCAGTATCAAACTACACAATCATACTGCAGAAACTGCTTTACACCGAGGCTCTGCATTGCTCCTCGGAGTAAACACTGTATAAAAAGGATTAAGGGATGCCTCGTCCCATGATTATTTTGAGACTCAGCGCTTCCCTTATTGACTCAAGGTGATGTGGACCCACGCTTTTATGAATCACAGTGAAGCTGGTGCCTGTGTCGTCGTGACCGGGTACTGGTGCAGAGACTATAGTGTATTTACATCTGGAAACGTAATGTAAGGCAGTATTTGCGCCAAGGTCACATCTCTCCTGCCTTACAATGTCTTGGAGGTTGCATCAGTTGCTGTATCGTCCTGTAATACTGTGGTAAAAGGTAAAACAATCACTTCACTATATCCGCTGAAATTCTGCTCCAGCCTACTGAGCCAAACCTGCCGCGGAGGAGGTCCGCCTTGTACTGCGACTACTCTGGGGGTGGAAATGCAAGGTCTGTGCGTACTGCATGTTGCAAGAATATTTCCTCTGCGGCATTAGTTTATTACCACAGCGTGTGCCCTATTTTACAGTACAACTCGCCCCAGGTACATTCCAGCGAACATGGGGGTGGAACTCAACTGCATTCGATTAGTCCTTCAACCGTGAGCACTGCAGTCACGAATTTTCAGTTTTTGCTTTGGTGACATCACAGACGACTTTACTGCAATAACATGCATCGCGATGTGACCTTATTGGTGCCGTACAAACAAGTACAAGTCATGCGTATGACCTAGACTGCGGTGGTCTGGTGAGCCGTTAGTGTAGGAGAACACACCTGCTGGCCAAATTATGACAAAGCCAACAGGGGAAGCTGGCAGGAGAAACCAAAGTATGTGGATTGAATTGCTGGCTTTGCTAGGAAAAGTTGTAAGTGAGTCAGCAACAATGCTGGCAAAATTACACCTTCTCTTCACAGGTTTCTGTTATAATGCTAGATATTGTTGCCAATAGGGGACCACCTTAGTTAAATTACACTACAGTTCCTATACCCGTCAGGCCTCTGTCTCCGCCCTATAGCTCAATAGTTAAGTAGCAATTCCACTGCTTGAGACTATATTAACATCTGAAGACTGAAATCTGATGCTTAATCTAATGCAGATAGAACTTGTCATTTTTTTTTACTTTTAGCGTCCTAAAAAAAAGGCATTTCAGTTGTTGGAATCAGTAACTCATTATTTAGTCTATGTCTGAGCCAAAACCATGATCGCTGGGCTATGGCTGGATCCTGACAACACTGGCCTACTAAAGATCAGCACAAAAAGATGCTACCATTTAAATAAAAGTGAAAGAACAGGGATATGTACTTTTGTAAATAGGTTCTCCATTGCAACACAATTCATTTCATAGAAAGGCAAATTACAATGGTTCCAGCATATTTTATTTTTAAATATTTACCAGGCCTTTGTCGTCAATGATACAAAGCTCAATGTTAAAATGCACTCTCACACACACAGGCAAACAAAACCCTGTTTCAATTGTGTTAGTTGTTGTTGTGTGTTCAGATCTTCTAATGAAACCCAGCATTTTTAATCCTTTAATCCTCATCACTTTCAGTTGCTGGTGATTTGCAACCGTTCAGAGGAGCCGCACTTTTCCATCCTTTGCATTTCTCTCTGTATATATAGAAATACAATATAAGAAGAATTCTCCAAATCCCTATACATTTTCTGAGAGCAAATGAGGGGAAAAAAGGTCCAAACCATTATAAACTATTTGATTTGACTTACTTACTCTGGCAAACCATAGTGTACATAAAATCATTTCCACCTGTTTGAGACAGTGGAAAATCTATAAAATACTTTAAAACATGACCACTCAACTATTAAAACATATGTTCTGTGAAAAGAATTTAACTCCATAATATCTGATATTTCGATGGATAGGTTAAGAAGTATAAAAAAGAGCAAAAAGTAGCTTTGGTGATGCTGTTCCTATACCTTTAAAGTATAACAGCCGCAGATTTTAAATATTCTTTAAGCGGATTTCATCACCAGTCTTAAAACAGACCTTGATACAAACATTTTTTTTCATGTTTGGAAATGCAAAGTACAGCACTTTACATGGCAGGTTTTGACGAGATACGTTATTACACAAATCTTCAGAACCACTACCGATGGACACCAATCCAATGTAGATACATCTAGCTTTTCAATCGATTGAGGAATCGGAACTGCCTGTGCTGAGATCATGCCGTACAGCCGACTCAAAGGTCTGTCTGGTGGGCCCGCCACTCAACATTGTTCAGGGTAGAATACATTTACATAGAGATAACTTTCACCATAGTGTTACAACAAAATACACACAGTAACACACTACTACTACTGCCACCAGAGTATTCCCCTCCTGCCTCACGTTAAGCACTCAGCTGCAAAATCAATAAACGCTTGTCAAAGGTCACTTTTGATTATTTCAAATGAAACATAGCAATATTCTAGGTTCAAGTAATTCACGATTCTTGTTATAACTTGCCACACAAATTCAACAAGCTCATTATCATTAGTCAAGCTGTTTTTAGATTTAATTTGATCCTGGAAAGTCTGCCCTGCGGGGGATCATCCGTAACACAGTCTTGCTGTTATTTCCTGGTAGGGGCCTACTCTGCAGATCCTTTACAAAATAAGTGCAATGTTGAAAATGCCTCCAATTGGTCCCATCAGCGTCAATATTGAAATAAGCGGCACACATACATTTCCAAGCAGACCTACGATTACAATACACTTAAGAGAATAGCTTAAATATCCATAAACATCAGTGTTATCCTTTCTGCAGCCTGATCAAGAAAACCCACAGGCTATAGCCTGTGTACTGTTTATTTGCACCCGAACATCTGTGTTGCACACACTCGGATATGGGCAGGGTACGCCAAAGCCATCTTTCTATGGATTTATCTTGGGATCAAAAGTAGGAATGCTGACTATATACACAACTCAAAAGCACTGGAAGTTGTGATCATTTCACAAAGTGCCACCAACACTTTTTGTGCTGATATATATACATATATATTTAAAATAATATTCATTATAGATTTTTTCATTAAAAAAAAAAAGTATGGCAAGAAAACTCCAAAAGTTCCAACCCTTTTCCACGAAACAGAGAGAAGCACACTTTCCAACTAACACAACTAAAACCAATTCAAAGATTCTTTCATCTTTTATTTCTGGATTTATAAGACAGATATAGTAGAGGAATGGTGAGGAATGCAGCACAGGTGATGAATGACCTCAGGGATGCCAATTAGATGCCAATTACCCACTGAAAATCGCTCCAACCTAACTGCGGGTGGCTGCAGAGAGCGGACCGTTCACTGAATACCGAAGCCTCATTGTAAATGGTGTGAAGACGGCAGTGCTGCCCGGTCTTAGTCAATGCTGATGTGTAGACTGAGGTCCTGTGAGATGTCGGGGCAGCTGCTGTTGTCTTGTGGGATGTCAGAGCTCGCCGTCTCCTGCACCGGCTCTGACGCTTCACTCACGTCAGCTCCCTGCATCTCACAGCAGATCTCGCTGTCCTGTGTTCCTGCATGTGGCTCCTCGTTCTCTCCCGTCTCTTCCTTCCACTCATCCTCAGTGTCCATTTTGTCCTGCGGCTCAGCGTCCTCTCCAGCCTCCTCCTCTGCACTCCTCTGGTTTCCACTCTCATTCCCCTCTTTTCCAGTGCCTTTCTCACTCTCCTCTGTGTCCCCTTTCTCCACGTCTTCTACAATCTTCTGGTCTTCCAACTCTTTCGGTGTCAGTTTTGCGCTGCTGTTTTTCTTTTTGTTTTTCGGGGCATCTTTGATGGAGTTTTTGTTGGAACTTCTCAGTGCTTTGAAACTCAGTTTCTAAAAGCAGAATTTAAGGAAACAAAAAATATTTGTTTAAGGCAACATACAGATACTGACGTTTAGTGAAGGGAAGTTAACAAAAGCTATGTTTTAGATTTGATTTACTTGTTTTGGTAATTATATGGGGGTTTAATTGAGTTTGGGAGCAACTGACAAAAACAAAAACGTTCTTTAAACTGCTACAGACAGGTAACAGTATATTTTCCTCTCTTGTAAGGTAGAGAGATCAGATGTACATTGAAAAACTAAAATCTATTGATTACTTAATGTGGAAGAATATAGCCGAAGGGTGTCAGACTAAGGGTGTCAGACTGACATAAAACAAAATGTGAATGTGAAAAACACCTCACATTTTTAATGAAACATCAACAGTATTCATTGAAATGTGGCAGTGTTTGTTACACGATTGTTGTGCAGGCTAGACTTATCGAATATTGATACCTTGCCACCATTAACCCCAGTGGTTAAAAATGGAAGGGTGTTGGTTTTTTGCAGACTGCAGAGGTAGACATATTAAATCTGGGACAGAGCCAGCTGAGGCAGAAACTCATGTCATTTTATCACCCTGAACTCAAGCCTTGAGCTTATCAGTGCTCACTTACACTGCGCTCACACTGGCCGCTTTTAGGGTTCAACTTGGAAACCGCAGATAAGCACAGTGCTTAGTCAGACAATTCCCAGCATGCATGCATGACGACCCATTGAAGGAGACGTGCAATACTAGTGCAGAGCATGTTTTAATAGCCCTTAAAGTGTTTAGGTTCCTGTAAACAAAACAAAGACCTTCTGGGTCATTTTGAATTAGCCACACTGCAGTATTTTATTCTATGGGAAACTGATTATAATATCACGTTACTGCCAAAAGAAACATGCTGAGGAATGTAAGGTCAGATACCTTGGATTCCTTCTTCTTTCGGGGTAGGAAGGGTCTCTGAAGAAAAACAATCTGCTTTGTCGCCAGATTGCCTTCGCTGTAAGAGAGAGTATTCATTACCGTCAGCTTCACTTCAGTAATCACTGCTTCAGCACAATTCGCTTTCCCTGAATTCATTATTTATATCAGCGCTAGACTCCATAATGGCATGGAACCTTTAAGTGTCATTTTAAAAATGTAACATTTATTTATGTATATCTTTACTTCTGAGTGGGGCATGAATGTACTTCAATGTACGTAACATTGTTTATGTTTTCCTGTGGCAATAATGTGCATTTGAATTTGTCTCTGTTAAAAAGAGTTTACAGTTTCTTATCATCCTAATGTATTAGCAGCTAATGAATGTCACTGTTGTTGCACAAGTCTTCCACATCAGCAATAGCATAATGCGAAAGCAGTGAGGGATTATGGCATTTATGTATTTTCCAAGGTCAGTCTTTCTCTGCTCCAAAAGATAATCACTTTAAAACATCATGAGATAAGACAAAGGACTGGAAACTGAGACTTTTACAGAGTCTGGACCGCAGGACTCTTGCTGTGCACTTAATATGTAGCGACCAACCCTGCCTCCTTCCACAAGACTTCTCTCGCAGTACGAGGCACAACACAGCTGATCTCTTGGGTACAATAGGAATACATGTTTTTAAATCACTTCAAATGAAGGAAAGATCAATCTATTCTATAACTATGCAGCCTGAAGCAATTTAGCGTAACAGTGGAAAATGATAGTTGAAAATGATAGTTTCACAACATACAGGGCTTTAAGAGATATTATTAGCACAGTAAACGGTTTCCCACAATAATTAGAAATATTATTCATTTTAACATCTGTGTTCAATAAAATATATAATAAAAAAGAAAACACCAAGCAAATTTGATCTGCAGCTTATTTCAATTTAGCTGAAATGAGAAATTAATCCTCTAACGCGATGGAGAAAGTGTGCCCCTCAATTTTACACTCCCGTAAACAGACTCAAAGTCTCAGTGCATCTCTGATAAACAGGGAGTTTGATTAAGCCCTCCTTTAACCCCCTGCTTCTACAGTAATGCTCAAACCAAAAAAGTCTGCTCCATTCTGCTGATCAACCGCAACAACTTGTGAAAATCCACACTCCTCAACTTATCCCATGTCTGTTTAAAAGAGATTTCACTGAACCGTCGTTTGATTTTCCATATTTCCTTCATGCATTTCAGTGAACATTTTGTTACACTGCTCAACATTTCCATTGTTATTTTTAACAACATATCCCTCTTCTTGACTTGCGGTTGGAGGGAAGATCTGTGTATTTATATACCTTTATGACTGGTTGTTTCTGAAGCACATTGGCTAGAGGGAGAATATATATATATATATATATATATATATATATAGTCTCCCACTAGCCAATGTGCTTCAAATATATATATAGGTAGATTTTAAAGTAGATTTCCCCCCTCCGTTTTATACTAAATGTTTTACAAAAATACACCCATTTCTTTCTGGGACAGAGTCTTTGATTAATTGGATGCATCACCAAAGTGGTGCGTGCTCAAGCTCAGTGTGGCACATTAGAGTTTAGCACAGACATGTAATTAATCAGACGTGTCCTGAATAGCTTCTCAATATTTTCTACGACAGGATGAAAACAGACCCAGAACTCTTAAGAATTACTGAAGAGCACGGGAATCCCTAAAGACTTTGACGGGATTGGAACTGCTTTCCCAAAATTACCTATTTCTTAAGTGGAAGTGGATTATGATTTATCCGAGTCAGCAGCCTGGGTTGTACAGGCTTATCTCCTGGAGGATTTTTAAAAATATAATACTAATGCTTCATTCTATATCATAAGAGTCTTACACAGAGACAGAGACACTTAGCGGTGAGGTTTGCCGACTTCCAGGTACACCAATCATTTACATTTACAGATATAAGTGACAATGTGAAAGCCTACCTGTTTGTCTTCACTATTGGAGTAGGGAGCACACACGTCAGCCTCCAACCATATGAGGCAAGGGACTTTAACAGGGGGATGTAGTCTGTCTTTACTTCAAAACCCTGCAGAGCACATACACAGGTACATATTTATATACACATAGCACAAATACCCACACACATGCATAAATATAGACACAGTGCTTTGAAATACAAGCTGGTAGCCTAGAATTGAAGCTTAGCCATTTTCTTCTCTTTACTCTCCTTCAGCTGAGCAAACACACTGCCGTATCTTTCTCAAATGCACGTTCACGGTACAATATCAGCAGCTCCATGTTCAATGTGCAGTTGTTTCAAATCTGTATTATGTAACACAAGGCCGATCATTTTAAAGGTGTATGTTTCAATGGTCATGAAACAGTGCTGGATCGTTCAGTTTCAGTATTTTGAACGGCACCTTAAATGTATGCTTGCTTCAGTCACAGTTCTAGGAACATGCAAGAGCATTTCCATCACTATCAGGTTAGGAGCCAGTATCTTCACAATATAAATCATCCAGGACAGGAATGTGAGGATTAGATTTCAGATTCTCCATGGAAGATGCCCAGTAGAGTTTACATGAATATAACTACTTGCAAGGATGTCTTTCTAGGCTTACTAGTCGATGCAAGGATGTGTTCTGACAAAGTGTCATGGTTTAAACATGAATCTGTTGTAGCAAACAGGTTCCATGTGAATGTATTGATGTGTGTGTATATTTACACAGAGTGAGAGATAAATGAACTTATTTCTCATATAACAACACGCAAAATGTGAAATAATGTATTGCCTTTATTGTTTTTATTTATTTATTATTTATTTATTTGTTTTAATTTTGTAAAACACTAATACACCATACTACGATGACAAAGGTGTGCTGAGCAAGTAGTGACCATCAGGAATTTGGTTTAACTGTTATTATTCCGATACAAAAGCAAAAGTAACGATTAAAAAAACACTAAATATGCCTTCCATGTTAACCCCTGCATTGAATTATGGGTGAAAGAGGAAAGTTCCCCCTTTGTCCTTGCTCCTTTCTTCCCTTCTCATGCTATACCTTATTCCTTGAAGTTGATCGGGTTTTTGCAGGTCATATGATCTGATAGGTTAAATACTGTTTCATGAAAGGCGTCGTGGTTGCGTGCAAGTCAGGGCTGTGTGTGACGAGATGGAGAGGCACGCGCCCGCCACAATTTAAACAGGAACTTTGTGTGGTTTACTGCCAGATCACAGCATGTAACGTCTGCACCTCACGTTTGCTGCACAGTGCCCCACATCAGCCCTGAAACAGAGACGTTTCCTCCCCAGTAAGCCACATTACTGGTCTGAGGCGGGCCACGCCAATTCCACGAATCTGCACTGTGTCCTTGTCAGTTTGTCCGTTTACCCACATCATTGTCTTCAAGTTGAGATGTAGCATTTTAATCATAATTTGCTTTTTGTATTCATTGTGTTGTATTGTAATGTCTCTTTAACTCCACTGGCTGTTCCACTGCACTCATTGTACGACCTTATTTATATTGGCCGATGATCTACCAAAAGTCATTGGACAACAAAGAAATATGCATAAAGGTTTGAATTGGAAGAGCTCCCAGCTTGGACTCAGTTACAGAAACTTGAAACTTGGTTCTGAAAGAATGCCTGTTTAATGTCTTGCCATCTGTCTTTTTTTATTTGTGCAAGTTCCTCGAGTTCATTGGACTCCTTTCTTTCCTTCAGCAAAATCAGGTGAGAATAATCTTAAGAGCAAACTGCTTTTCTTGTAGGACCCCTGTCTCATATAAAATTCTTTACTCTTTTATGAGCATGACAAACAAAGGCCACTGTGAATGCAGACTGAGGAAGAAATGTTCAAACATAATGTACACTGACAGGAAGAGCATTTACAGTACATCTGAACAATATTCAATGTGTACAAAGCTCACTGTGTCAAAGGCTTTTTAATTATACATACACTACAATATTGCATTCTGAGGAGTGGGGGAGGTGAGGCCATACAGAAACAGTGCAAATCTGAATCTGAACTTGGAACAGACCAAGGTTATTACCTGGGCTATAGGAACAGAAGAAAGTGTATTAGCCTAATGTAATCCCTTTCACGTCAGCTTGCATTCACACAGGGCTAGAGAAACATTTTCTATAGACCGTGGTGCCTGCATTTTTTCCAGTTCAGCAGCTGAGAAAATCCAGACGGACAGAACGCAGTCTATTGGACAAACGCTGTGCACAAATGTAAGCTGACAACTTGAAAGTCATTGCAGTATACTAAAAACAAAAAGGAGGAAACATTGATTTTCTATGAAATTACTTTTTTTTTTTACTTCATTTTTTTCTTCCATTTAGCATCTGTTGTTGTTGACATGCCTTTGACAGAGAGCATGAGAGCTGCCCGAGAGAGTAGGGAGCAGAGTCCCGAGACGCACACAGGTCTTGCACTTTGAAGCGTAAGTTATGCAGAAGCAGCTACAGCCCCATCTGATGGAGATATTAACTAGCGCTGGACTGATAAAAAAACAAAAAACAAAAAACATGCTAGATTGTTCATAAATTCAATATCTAATTTGACAAAATCAACATCATTCCACTGCAGATATGCCATCTGTGTAACATGCTACAAAATGGGTTCAGCTACCCATGTCTATACTGCTCTCATAGAGGCCTTCTTATAATGGCACATTAAGATGGGGTTTGATTTTGTAAACAGAAGGAAAAGCTGAATTCCTACTGATTTTATTAAGGTCGTTACTCTTGGCTGAGATAGGAAGTTAAAGCTTGGATAGAGCAAAAAGATAACAAGGCTCTGTATTCCCTTGAAATCACTTGAGGGACCCCCCCATCATACACAACATCAGAGAAGCTACTATAACTAGCAAGTGAATATCCTTGTGTAACATGTCCTTTAATGATTCATATAAAGACTGGCACAACTTAAATACACCACCAGGACTATACACGCATACATTAGAATTACATGTAAGTGACATGAAGCTATAAATCCGTGTTAAATGTTACACAATGCTAGGAAACTCGTAGCATTAATTTTAATAGCATGTCTGACACATAATGACATGCAGCATTAGTACATTAGTCATGTAGTTAGCTTTTTTGAACTTGTAGTGTAAATACACATAATTTCACATATGTTTCTAAAATGATCACTCGCCAGCCGATGTGCTCAGTCTGAATTGCATGTCAGGATATCCACTGTTAAGCAATTCCTCACTGGCCAAGGACAGATTTTCTACCTGTGGGAAAACCAAACCTGACAACCCTGACCATTTCTCAGGAGGTTGCAGAGGGAACCTGAAACTTAAAGTGCAGAAAAGCGATCACTGCAGCCACCCGGCTTAAAAAGGAAAATACGATAAGCCCCATCTCCCAGTGTGATAATTCCCATCCGTTCCTCCCATGACGTTCTCCTATCATGTCAGGAGATTGTAATAAACGCTTTGCTCTGAATTCAGTCAGAGGCATTTGCTATAAATTGGAGTGATGTGTATATTCACATGCTCGAGAGTGTACCAGATATGCATGCAATATCACAAATGCAACACAGTCATAATTATAGTGAGACAGCAGGCACAGCAATTGCAGATGTATTTCGAGCTCTGGCTGAGGTTATATAGTCACGCAGAGATAAGCAGATGAAAATCAAGGTGCACCCGAAATCTTCAACAGATCACATTTTAATCAGTTTCTGTTATTCATGAAAATTCTACATTTTTGTGTGTGCTGGAAAAAATGTGTCAGAACCTTTTAAAACCACATATCTATCCCCTTCTTGAATAATAAACATTCACTTTAATTAAGGGGTTATCTGTCTGACGTCCATAGTAATCCAGTTTTTGTGTTTTGCTTTAATGGTGCTCTTTCTCCTAAAACACTGGCCATTAAATCAGGGGTGAAGCTGAAAGTTCTGGCATTTGTGGCCTAACCTTGACTCATAGTTACAAAACTACAAAACTTGTGACTAAACCACAAATTCAGTAACAATTAATGAACTTACAAAGTCTGCTGTAAGTTTGTTTAAGAGTTTTAAACGTAGTTAGGCTTGTTTTCCCAGAAAACATGTGACTGAGGGGACGACACTGAGCTCTAACAAGAAATTCAGGGGAGCCGAAGTAACATCTCACTGTGGCTTTCTGTGATGACAAATATGCTATTGGACAAAAGGAAACCCGTCAAAATAGACACTGACAGTGATAACAATGCTGCTTTTAACAGCAAGACAAGCAAATAAGCAGAACAGAATGAATCACTTATCCTCTCTGCGACAAACCCACTTGAGAAGGAAGATGAAATGAGCAAACTGTTGACACACATGAAAGCACACATACATTGGTAAACACATCCACAAAAAAATAGGCACATAATCCACTCACTTCAAAAACAGTCCACTGTTCCACGACAATGGCATCATAAGCCTGCACTGCAGAGGAATCCACTTCCACATCCTCTTGAAAGATGAAAACCCCGTCAACCGACTTGGACAAAGAATCTGTGGATAAATAGACATTAATCCATGAAAATTTCATTCATGATACATTGTTTTTCTTCCAGGGAAGGGTCCTGACTTTCCTCCAGGCTTCTGATATGAAATACAGTTAGCCTTCATGAAATACTTCTGTCTGAAGCAGAAACTAGTTTTTTAGTTAGTTCAATTCATGGCAACATTACACCCTGTAGATATTAATTAATTTCATCAACTGCCCTCATTAGTGTTGGGACCACTGAAAATTGTTTCTCCTGTTGTCTGCTGTAGTTGATATGAACAAATTGATATGGCTCAGCCCTTGAGTACATGGAGTATATTGCTCACATTGCATGTACAACGAGGCTTCGTCATGTAATGTAAGCATTCTTAATAGAACCAGACGGAGATATTTAATCCATCTGCATATTTTTAGAAGGAGCTGTAAATTCTGCAGAAGGAAAAAGGAAGGAAAAACAATATAATTATGAAACATAACACAATCTCTTTTATGAAGCACACAATAGCCAATATTAATCAATTACATGTGAATTAAGTGGAGTTGTACTTCTATTTCCCATCCTCCTGTTCCAAGCATATTCATTTCCCCTCGATAAAGATAACCAGCTGGGGAGTGATAGCACCTTTCGCCCATGCTAAACTTACATAATCGACCCGATGAAAATATTACTGCAACTACTGCGATTCAAAACAGATTGAGAAAAAATCCAGATCCCCCATTCTGTTGGACCTACATGGAAAATGTCTGATGTTACAGGTATAATCTTTCCCTCGTGTAAACAGAATTCCTAGTAGTTCTTGAAAGTACAGCCAAACGTATTTCACTTAATTTTACAACTCCTTCAGATGAAACGCAGAGAAGCACAGAGAATGTTTTCAGAATCCCTTTGTTATTCTGTAGATTAGCCTGGCTCCAGGCCGTCAGAGGAACACTCGTTAGTTTCCCAACATTTGCAGGCTGATGCTGTGTGAACGGCCTGTCTCCTCTCAGTCCCACTCAAGATACATTACTCAGAATAATACGAATGAAGAGCAACGGGCAGATACGGATTTCACTGGTGACATGTTGCTGTACTCCCATATACAGTTTCTCCAGTTTTTCTTAAACCTATTTAAGCACCATACCGTCATTTCAAGAAATCCCTGTTCCTTTTTTTCAATGTACATTTCTTTATCAATTTCTACCCCAGGCAACCGTGATTAGCCCGTACATTTAAGTTTCGAGCATCGCTCAGATTGGCTTGCTAAGCTGTTAAGCTGAGGTACACAGGGATCTCAAATACAGACAAAAGCATCTCTCTCTCATCTCCTTTGATCTATTAAATGATTTTACCACTGGAGCAGCGAAACACTCATCTGTTAAGTAGAGCAAGCTAAAGAAAGTCTACACCAACTTTTCACCTTTTGTCAAATTACCTTGGCTACGTCATTTCTGGCACAACATTATACTTTCTAAACAATGTTGCTGCTGTTTTCTCAGAGATGTGCCAGCCTTTCTCCAGAGGCATTGCTTTTTTGGGGATGTGACCCCTTCCTCCACTCCCCTGGTGACAGCTCTCACTTTGCACCTGTTGACTTATTATGAGAGCACTTGTCAGGATTGAAGGGAAAATGAACAGAGCAAAGAAAGTACAGAAAAGTTCTTGAGGGAAAACCTATTGCCCTCTGCAAGAAAGTTGAAACTAGGACAGACGTTCACCCTTCAGCATGAAGATGACCCAAAGCACACAGCCAAAACTACACTGGAGTGGCTATAAGGAACACAAAGCTAAATGTCCTTGATTGGCCCAGTCAGAGCCCTGACCTAAATACACTCAACAATTTGTGGCATGATATCCCTCAACACTCTCCAAGGAATATGACAGTGTTTGAACAGTTTTGGAAAGACAAATGATCAAATATTGCCACATCTAGGTGTGCAAAGTTGGTAGACCCCTATCCCAACAGATTTACAGCTGTAATTGCTGCCAAAGGTGTTTCCACCAAGTATTATATACATATACAACACACTGCTCTGTCATAATAATATATATGTGGTCAGATCTCACTTAATTCAGTTAAGTTCTGTAAATAATATGTACTTAATCCAATCTGAATACAAGCTGTTACTGGCGTTCCTAATGAATTCTGAATTTAAAAAAAACTTTGGTAACTTTGTAAAAATAAACATTCATATAAAACTGAATTCATATAAGGTTAGTAGCATTCCACATGCAGAAAAAAATAAATACAAAGAAATCAAAAAGGACCTTGTTGATATTATAAATACTGAACAAAAAAAGTGGCTGCTCTGAAAGTTTAAATAGTCAACTCGTGTTTATGGATTTAAAAAAAATTCTCTAGACTTTTACTGCCACACAATAATTCCCCTTTTAAAAGGAAAGATTACTTCACTTGTGTGTAACAAAGGGTACAGGCAGTCAATACCATTAGCATCACTTCACCAATAAACACTCCATTATTGAAGCATACCAAATGTGAAATGGAAAAGAGAAATCCCTGCTGTTCAAAGCTCTCAGACTCCCCAAGTATAAATCTTTAATACATCTCAGTAAGGCTGTGGAATGCTTTCATAATGCCATCATTGTACACACGAGGGTCTGAAACGCAGGCTACAAACTCAAAATTCAATAACATTATTGTTTTGTGTCCCTGTTTTAATATCAAGGCCACTTCCTTGCATTGGAAGACACTGCAATGGAGCAATTGTATCCTGATTTCTGTGTGGAGGTTCTGTGTGGAGTAGGGAGCAGTCAGCTTTGTCTTCTACAGAATGAATGCAGAGTTGTTTGCTGAGTCGGTTCCTCTTAACAATCTCCATATCACTTCCATGCATGGACAAACAATATTGCATTAATTAGCATCAGGCCAGGCTGTTCTTGGGCCATCCAAGAGATTAATGCTGATGTGAAGAAATACTCTCCTTGAAATTAACTTTTTAATGGCTAAGTACTTTTAAGAGGTGACCATTAATGATTGTATATATAAAAACACCCTTCTGTATTTTTCTAGTTAAATTTTTCAGTTAAAGACTGCAACAGCACACATAATAAATTGTTTATGTGTAATAATAGGGCTACACAAATGCCCTGAAATATTAGGCAGTCAAATATTTGTGTGATGAAGTTGACTTTCCTTCTTTAAGTGTTTAAAAACAGCTGCTGCTTTCTTTGTTGTTGTGCTTTGTTTAATTCAGACCTCAGGAAACTATAGGAGAGGAAATGAAAAAGCATTTGTATGTAATGCAGTACAATATGTGTCATTGTATATCATTTCCATACTGTCCAAAACCACTACAATGCACCAAGGAAGAGATCTGAGGTTGGAGAAATGAACAGTGAGTCAAATAATTGTTCAGAATCATCTTATAAGAAATGGTTTGTGAAATAGCCCATGACTACATCACTGTGCCCTCTACAAGTAATGCCCCCGTATGTGTACTACTTTCAAAGGCAGTGGTCGTGATTGTGCAAATAGACTAACATGATGCCATTAACAGAGGGACTAATCACGGAAGACTGCTACCACTCCGTTCCACAGGAAACGAAAATGAACTTAATTGTGCAATTAGCACATTTCTTTGCATATTAAATAGCACCGAAATTGAGAAATGAAGCTTGTTATTATAATTAGCTGCCACTGTTTGTGTTGATTTTCTCGCAGCTGCTTCTAATCCTAGGCTAAACCATACAAGATACAACACCTCCTAGCAAGTGACAAATAATGCACTGCCCCTGTGATTTTTTCCAACTCTACACAAATGGGGCCTACACAACTTCACAGTATGAAGTACGCATGCATCTTCTGAAGAATAGGAGGACACTCTTAAACTCAGAAACATGAACTCTACATGGAGGACTGTTTTAGAAGGTGAAGTTCAATTAAATGTAAAGCAGCTAAAGAGAGGGGCCGACTCCAGAGAACTCTGCATTCATAACGCCTTGAGAAGTGGAGAATGCAACAGCCTTGGTCATGAGTCATGAGAGCGTGGGTTTCTTCTGACACCACCACCCTGTAATGTACTTAAATGTACTGATAGTAGTGCTTTCCCTTGCTCTCCCCACAGCGAGGTACGGCGTGTTCCCTTACCGGGTGACGTACCGTTTTCGGGTCCAAGATGGAAGTACCCGTCCACTAGGGAGGCACCGTTGGTGAAGTGCTGGGTCATGTGATCCAGCCAGTTGGCTTCCAGACTGCTCACACTCTCAGCCTTCTTGTGGATCCTCAAGGGCACCTTCACTGTGTAATACTTCAGGGAGTTCTGCTTGCTGTGGGGATGGTTGAAGAGAGCAAACATCTGGACTCCTGTTGTCAGAAATGGAAATAATCTTATATCAAATATATATATATATATATATACACACACACACACACACATTTCTTCCATGATATTTATCTGTACCCTGTCTATTCCTGTTATCAGTCACTTGGGTATGGTCGCTACCTATCCATTTTGGTGAGGACTGTGCCTTTTTATATTATGAGTCATGATAGTGTATCTGGGTTCACACAGAGAAAAAAGTTTAAGTATTTTATCTGAATGCTATAAACCTATAATTACTTTTGGTTCTATATAAAATTTCATACATTTATATAAAACACTCAAATGCATATCAATTATCTTTTAAGATACTATAAGTAACCACAGAAAACCCTGAGGCACTACCATTACAGTTTGTGTTTCTGTTTTTGCACAATTTACTCAGGTTTCCTCCAGAAACAGTTTGATCCAATAACATAAACCTACTGGGCAGGGACATATAAGCATTGAACAGCGAGGTATTTTCCCATCGGATGTTTTTAAATGAGAAAAATAAACTCGTCCATTGACACATGTAAGTCTTCTAGAAAAGCCGGAGGCACTAAACTTCATTACGCACACCCTCAAATGCAGCTCACTTTGGTATGTCATCACTTTTATCATGTACACTTATTCATAAGATAAGATCCTTTCTCACTCTTGAATTTGATTTCATTACAAGCCATCTCAGACTTTTCCCTCAGAATTTTGATACAGCATTTATATGTATTTGTGATGGTGATTCAACAAAACACACCAATCTTTCCCCCACAAAGTAGCAAGAACTGCAGTGCAATTTACCTAATTAAACAGATCCACACAGTCCCATCACCAACTGATCACAATTTTGAAATCAATGAATTAAAATTGCAGAAGCATTGAACATGTCCACACAACACAAACAACAACAATAATATTAATTATTATCATTATAATCCTAATCATAATGATAATGTGTGTAATAAACTACATATGATGTGCAAACATAAAAAAAAATACACTTGTGTTGCCAAGATGTTTGCCTCCTCACTCTACTATAGCTGCCACTGAGCACAGACCTAATGAGCACAGAAAAGTGATCGCTCTTGCTGATATGAGTCCTGCGGGTAATACATTGTGAATACTTTATTAATGTGAGATGGGCATTGACTCTAGGATCAGAGGATGCACACGTGCCCGCCATCCCTGCCTCCAACATCTACTGGCACCGCTGTTGATGAGCAATCATGAATCAAAGTGACTGTTATCATTTTGGTCCTGTGGAAACTTTTGCCATGTGGTCATACAAACCTATAATTCAAAATCAACAAAATAGCTGCTGGCAATGAGACTCATCCAGCAAAGCAACAGGGGCGCGATCGATAAGCAAAGTGCTCGGCCCAGGTGGACATAAGCTGTTATTGAACGGTTTGTTAGCAGAGAGAAAGAGAAAGAGAGAGAGAGAGAGAGAGAGCTTTGAAGCTGGGGAAGAAAATTGCACAGGCACAGTTTCCACACACCAAAGAGCTAACACCTGCCTCAGGGAGCTGCTGCAAACCTCTCTGCATGTTCAATGTCTGCCGGCGGTGTGTGTATGTCTGCCATGTTGCAATGCCCATCGAGGCAGCTCCTCACACTGTTGGCGGTCTTTACAAAGCATTCAGGGATAACCAGGCATCTCCAGTAGAACCAGTTTCAAAGCACTCCGTGGCATTTTGCTTATTGAATACACACAAGGATCCAGGTTTAGCCATTCTACACACAGTTTTGAAATACAACATCTGCAGCAAAATGTTTTTTTGTTTTCTTTGGTGTGTGCATGTACTGTAATTGCTTATAATGCAACAGTATTGTGGAACTTTAAATGTTTTTTTTTTAGTGTGCTATGTCAAAATATATAGAAATAGGAAGTGAGATCATACCAAGAAGCTAAACCTCTAAATAAATCTGACAATGACGTCTGTAACAGCCAGCGGACAAATGCATGTATATTTGTTGATGTGATCGGTTAATATATATAAATAAACCAAAACATAATGTAGACGTTTCAGATGATCATTGTGGAGTATTCACGGTGCATTTCAAAGACCTTCTGAAGACTGACTCTGAGGGGAAAACTGTCTTTTAAGATTTTCCGAGCTCAGGTTGCATCATTTAATAAGCCAGCTACATTTGATCATTCCTGCACCACATGAAAGTAATTAAAGCACCAAAGTAAAGTTTCAAACCTTAGCTTGTTTTTTGTACAATCAAGTGTCTGTTTGCTCCACACATGCAAAGGAGGAGCGCATGCACACAATTACAGGGCCAGTCACCGCTCTGACTTTCTGCTTCAAAAGCCTAAGTGAATAATTTTCTCTGGCCAGCACAAGACAATGATAATGTGCTCAATATAAATGTATTTGTTAATATAAATTTTCACAATATGATGTTTTACCTCTGCATTCTAGTACATCTAATAGAAAAAAAATAAATAAAAATAATAATAATAATAATAATATATATATATATATATATATATATATATATATATTCTTTTACTTTAGCTGACATTGCAAGTACATCTTTAAATCAGCTGACGTGTGCAAGGTCTAAGAGCTGCCTTTCAAAACCGAATTGCTTTCATTCCATCGTCTTTGCCTTTGTTCAGCAGTTAAGATCCCTTTCTTGCCTTGAGGCAGCCTGGGAAACTACAGAGATGCACACTAAATCTGTTCAGTGCTAGTACGCCACACATCAGGAGTCCACACACGCAGGAAAGTGACACAAACCTCAAATTCACTACACAAAGGTGGCTCGCTGGGGTACAGAATTAAAAAACACTGGCCTACTGGAGCAATTTTCCAGTGTGGAATCAAGGCATCTGCCCTCATCACCACAAAAAAAAAAAACTTGCACCACGATATCTTCAAAGAGCCTCCACAAGAACATAATTAATCAAACACCTATCCTTAGAGAAGCGATTGAAATCCTTTTTGGCAGCCGACACGGACATAGCGCGATCTAAGGATACAGAGCTGAAGGAATAGATATCTCACCTGGGGAAAAGGTACTGCCTGCATTGGTCCCCAGGCAGTACAGTCCAGTCTACAGCACACCGACGTTGATTTGACAATGAAACATCTCAGACTGAATCAATTCATAGGATGCATTTTGTTTTGTAGTCTGTATTACACCGAAAACATTTGCAGGCACCAGCTCTGGCTAGAAGGGATTAGATTTCTGACAGATATTTGACATAAACCAGCTGTCAAGAGTCTAGAGACAAAAGTTATGCCGGTAATCCCAGATGTGTCAGTGCACGGCCTCTCCAATCAATGCAAATGCGGCCCACACGCTGTGTCGGCAGGTCCATACAGTTAATCTCAAAGTGGGCTTTAACATACAGATACGTTAAGTATAGGAGGACTATCTTTGATTTTATAAATGTCATGACAAAATGCTTAGCCATGCAAGTGTGTAATATTGCTGACAACTGAAACCAAGCCAGATATCAGAGTTAGGTTTTTGTTGGCATAGGAAGTATTCAGAGGCATATTTTAAACTCTAAATATGAAATCAGAGGGAAGTTTGGGGAACTGATTGTGTGACTACACACGCATCTGCTGGAAAACCTACCATTCAGCGGCAGCTCAATTTACAGCTCTGTTATTGAGAGCACATTTAGCTTGTGTGCCACAATTGATTAAGACATGCCAGGGATTATCTCATCATAAAAACAGCTGTGGAACCGATTCAAGGGGGAGTTGGTATTGTATGTAAAAGGAATACTAAATGGCAATGCGAGATCTACTTAAAAGGACAGGAAGGGAATTTTTAGCTCTCTATGGAGCTGATGAGTCAGTGGAAGTGATGGCTGATCTATTCAATTGATTCAATACAACAGGTTTTGGATTTTGAGAGAACAAAAAAAAAAAGCACAAAGCAGTGTGAAGACAAGTCATAAATGTTAAGTTGCTTCCCTTCTCTTTCAATTCCTGCTGAGTTACAGATGGGCAAACTGTTCCAAAAGAAAAAAAAAATGACATACCTTTCTTGGACTGCGTTGGGCTGGTCAGTTTGGGCTCCCCCTCCGTCGGCTTCTCCTTGTTGTTATTGTGAGTGAGAGTGTCGGTTTCGGGGGCCTCTTCCGTGTCCTTGTGTTGTTGTGCATCGTCAGTGGGTGGGTCTGTCAGTCCATCTGAGGGGTGCTGAGAAGAATCCTCCCCTTGTTCACTGCCATTATTCCCACTGCCCGCGACGTCGGCCTGTCCTTCGTTCTCGTTCAAGAGCGCCGGAGGGGACGTCTCCCGCTCTGTCCCCGGCCCCTGTCCCGACCCACATCCTCCCTCCTCCGTTGCAGCCTCCAGCTCTAGGTTGACGCTTGGCCCGTCTTCCAAGGTCTCGAACGCAGAGCTCGGGCTGGAGTGCAGTGACAGCGTTTTGTCTTCCTGGGCGTCAGAGGTCAGCGGAAAGCCGTGCTGCTGGACGAAGCCCACAAAAGTCACTCCCTGTTCCGCAGCGTCCTGGACCTGTGAATTAAAAATGATGAATGATGTGTCACAGGGATTGAAGAGGGTGTTTAAACAGATTTACTTATTCCCTCCCAAACAGTAGATCTGGATTAATTACAAAGCTGCATACCGGTGGACGGTGATCATTACTTTTTTGTCTTTGTTCAGTTACATCACACTATAACCCTTCAAAGCATTACAGGACAGCAGCTAATTATGTTTTAACCAATACATATTTGCATGTATTAAGATGCACGTGATAAGAATTGTGAATTTCAATTGGTTTTCATCACAGCAGGGAACAAACAGATCTTTTCTTTTTTCTTATAATTGGGGAATATTATTTCATTCTTAATGTGGGAACTATGACTAAGCACTTGACATGACGGATTAATCCCCGTATCTACTGTATACATAGCTGGGAGACTCGGTAAAACAAGCTTTCTCCAGTAATGTTCATTCAAAGCCTCTGTGGAAAGACTGCAGGCTTCACCACGGCCTGGTATTGCATTAATCACTTTAAATTTTAATTAAAAGCCACGGGAGCAATGCTTTTAAAGTCTTTGATAATGATATCAAGGTTCACAAATTTTCTTTGAAAATCCTGTGCCTCTTCAAAGACAGTTAATGGGGGAGGCTATAGCCCCTTAGCTGCTCTGAATGTGTTCTGAGTGTTAAAGGTCTTGTGGCAACTCTTCTAAGAATCCTGAATTACAATCGCTACCGTGTCGTGTAGCACACGTGTAGCGTGTAGATTTCATATTCGATGCTCTTGTGGCCATTTTTCTCCACATTCCAAGCACAATTTTGATGACTTTTTTGACGTATACTACATCGTCTGTATGAACCCCAGCCTTTTCACCTTGATCCCCAGATTGTGTCATTGAAACTGACCTTCAGCACTCTGTCTCCCAGAGGCTGCTGGCTTTGCCGATACGAATCTCAGTTCCTCAGGCATGCTTAGCGTTCGGCCTGAGGTTTCCACATCTGTGTGCCGTCGATTTAATTATAGCTTAACTGCGTGATTCCATTCAGCGGTCAGGTCAAACTTGAGGAAATATCGTTATCGTAGTTTTCCATTTATAATTGCAGGCTGCAAGCATGCTTTCTATTATGCAGTTCATGCATGGATAGCAGATGATGATGATGATATCGTTTATTTATTATCTATCTTAAGTTTAATTATATTATTGAAGGAGTGTTATTTGTGTCTGAAATACCAGTCAACAATGACCGGCAGAGATCTGAAGAAAACAGTAGTTTCAGATAAGCTCATTAGCATATAAATAAATCCTCCAAACTGAACATTCTGAACATGAACAAAAGTACAATAAACTACACTAACTTCAAAATCAGCTGAGCTCCTAAATATTTATTGACATGAATAATAGCAATTAAAAAGACAAGTGTGTTAAAAGAAATTCCTGCTCCTGTTGATGTTTATAAATCAATATGAAATATCCTACTTTTGAAGAGGTTGTCTTCACTGAATTAATTATTATTCATCTGTATCTCCTTGGTCTCAGAGTCTGAGATGAAGTATATGGATGTTCTTGTGGTGGCAAGAACTTTATCAATGCAAACTGTCAAAATGTGAAATACATGAGATTGTATGTCAAGGTGTTTTTATATATCTTGGCCAACATAATTTGCTTTCCATTGATAAATTAGTTAAACAGCACATTATAAATTATAGTTTTTAAGTGCCAGATTATGAGTTAGCATGCTTCATAACCAGTAAAAAGCTCTCTTATTTTTCAGTTATACACATTTTAATGTAGACTAATCCAATACAGTAGGTATTCAGGGAGGATCAGACTATGCAAATGAATCATGTCATATCTCATTTCAAATTAACAGGCTACAAATTTTAATGTTTAAGATGCATTAGCATTGTCTGCTCACATTTACAAATTCAATGGTTTTTCAAATTAATTGTCAGCTGGCATTTTGAAATCAATATAAGGAGTCTACATCAAATAAAATTAAAATGTTAACTGTCACAGCATGTTAATGACGCTATTTTTCTCTATGATCTTTTTAATAAAATCCTGCCAGGGGCAAATAAAAAAAATGTATCACTCATTGAGAAGAGACATACATTAATATTAATAGACACCCAGCTAATGCACAGCTGGTTAATTTGTGTGAAATATTGCAAAGAATACAATTTCCGTTAAAAAGGAGTAAATTAAAAGGCACCGTATTTTCAATGGTCTTTTTGAATACCTCTTACCAGCTAATGTTAATATCGTAATCTCCACTGTGACATTTGAAACTGAGTTTTCAGGATTACACTGCAGTCCCATTAAAGAAATAAAGGAGAAAAGAGATAAGGGGGAAAATACATTTCGTTTCAACGATATGCGCTTCCAAGAAATTGTGAAAGTATTTGCTTTTCACGGAAATATATATTGATGTATTTATATATTCACACTGGCTGTCAAAATGATGGGTTTGGAAATCTCTCTGAAATCCTAGAACGGGTATTGACAGTGATTTGCTGGTGTCCCTAGTCAGCTGACCTTTACCCCAAATGATGGTATTTTGTGGTATTTTTATGTGAAAAGGTATTAAACAGTTGCCATAGTGATCAATTGAATGTTTAGCTTCCTCTTTTCTTAAAGCAACACCAGAATTGTGGTTGACCATGTATAAGGTATTTATACAGACATTAATTAAGTATGAATTAACCCTTTTTGAGTTTTATTAAATAGTGTGAGACTGTGTTGGTGTCATGGGATAAAAAGAGCATTAAAATAATAACAAGACTACAATGTGTGGCTTAGATATGAAGATATTAGGTTGAATGTATTTCAGTTGACAACACAATTAAACAATTCTCAGAAATACATATATATATATATATATATATATATATATATATATATAATTTGAACTATGTGGGAGTCAATAAATCATAAGGATGATATCCCATACAATATGTGCAGACTTTGTCTTCTTAATGAGAATCTTTCTGTTGCCTTAGAGATGTTATTATTAGCCACACAAAATTCCCCTGCCATCGGAAGAGAATAAACTCTGTGTGAGATGTATAAATGAGCCGACTATAGGGGATTTACTTAACAGCCAAGCAAAAGCTCTGGCTTGAGCTGTGGGACTCCCCTGCAGGGTAGACGCCTGCTGGAATAGTGTGTGCCATGTTCAGTGTTCAGCGTTCGGCTGAGCTGCAGCGAAGAGTAAACCTGTTGTTGGAAATTGCAGCTAAGCCACTAACATACTGGAAGTAATAATAAATTAGCAAGATCAAGATCATCACTTAATTGCAACAGCTAAGAGAGCCACCGGTCCAAAGATACAGTGTTAGGCTATGTGTCTCAACATGTTGACCAGCCATAACTTCTCTTAAAGGTTCATTATTGATATCCATTGTAATGAAATAGTGCCCCTTTAATTTCAACATGGAATGTACTCTCTCCGTTAATATTTCTGCAGATCGGTCACCTCCTACCAAGGATATTTGTCATTTGAATTAGTAAAGAAACTGCTCCAAAGAAATCATGATTAATTTTCATGAAAGTGCTTTTGTTGTTTGTTTAGTTATCTTGAGTCGTGGTGAATAAGGAATTAAATAGATTTTTTACTAGCATTATCTATGTAGCTGTGGCCTCAAACACCAGCTCTGTTTGACTGAAGTCAGGTTGTAAACAATGCACAGAATTCCTGGAGGAGTAAAATTGGGTGTGAAAGACAATCAACCCGAAGAGCAAAAACCCAGTCATTTAAATACAGAACCCTATTAATACATTCCAGTTCTTAATAGTGAAACATCGGCCTTCAGAAACTTACTTTTTTCATATAGCCCTGTATTACATCGGTGTCGGGGAAGTCGTTGGAGGACAGGCACATATCCATCTCCAGTCTATGGGGATCATTGTTTTGCTGTTTGTTTTCTGAGCTACAAGGGAGGACAGAAAGAACATTTCAACATTTGTATCATCCACACACAAAAAAAGAGAGAGAAATGTCAGCTTTCTGGAACTGTATTCCTCTGTGTGTTACTCCTGTTCAAAATATATTAGTGACCTTAATGTGACTCAAGGGAGGAATTACAATGAGAGAACAAAGTAACAGTGTGACTTAATAAGAAATAAATATAAACATACATAAAACAGTCACAGAAAAAAAATACTTGCTGCTTTAATTCAAGATTCCAAAGAGACAAAATGCTACTTTTAATCATCTAAATCAATGATCTAAGAAATCACTTGAATTGAATGTATCTAGCTGTAGATCTCCAGCAGCAAATACTTAAGTTGTTTGTCTCTACTGTATGAAGTAGACGATATCTAGTCCAGCAGTCTATATTTATCATAGGAAAAGCACTATTCTCAACATAGGAAGTCTAATTCTATCCCAGAAAGAGGATGATAAAGTGGCTTCCTTCTATCAGCTTTCTCATCCTGTTGACAGGATCGGCCTCTCCCTGCCGAAAAAGACTCCCGGAGACATGAATGAAAGCCAACTGAAAAAAAAAAACGGTCTCACTATCAAACAGAGTGGAGCGAGACATGGCGTATTAAAATCATGACCGGAACGCACTTTCAATTCCACAGCTCAGTATAAATGTACACCACCTGGGAACTTCAGAAATTGGCATTGCAAAGCCTGCCGAAGACTGGTAATGGTAAGTGTGCTCTGGCGGATTGCGGTAATGACAATCTGCGGATTGCGCCCGGCTCACAAACCCATTCACATTCAAACACGGCCATTGCTTGACTAAAATATCAGGGCTTAAGCCTTCCGTTTCTGATAAAACTATAGCTTAACCATTCTACAATCTATGGAAAATGTCTGTGAAAGTAAAAGTGCAGCTTTATACCATATATACAATAGGATTTTGCCATTTTTTGAAAAGAGAAAAATGTTGCTTTCTTGAAAGTAAACGTGTATTTCTTTCTGTTATTGTTATCCTTACGATGCACAATTTATAGCCCGAATCTGATTGTTTGAGTTATTTGTACAGAGGGTGACTATGAAAATTATTTCAGGTATTTTTAAAAACTGTCTCACGGAGAAGATTGCTCATCTAAGACCCAAACGGACTAGCGTTCCTCCCACAGGAAGCCCCTGTAGTAGACGTGTTAAAAGGCTGCTGTCATTTCCTGCTCAGATGGTTTCAGTTACCATTGACAGTTGACACACCATCCACAGCTGGGTCTGATCTCCAGCAGGCACTTGGAGGTCAGGGCACCTACAACATTGAATGGGCCCACAGGGGTCAGGAATTTTAATTTTCCCTAAACCACAGGATGGAACGGCAGCTCTAGCATTCAATTCGAATTTTACAGAAATCCTTGTTATTTCCGATCCACTCAGTACAGTATTTGCTTGACAGCTCAGGGGGCTTAAAGATAACACAACTGTCCTTCACAGTCCTGGTTTGAGTACTGAATCGTTTGCATTAATAATGTAAGCAAAAGGCCACATTTATGACTGTCGTGATTTACTCTGCCATAAATGCTCTCTGTTTGTTTTATATATTGTTTTTTCTCATTGTCATGACAACATCAGAGCCAATAATTAATATAATTTTAGTTTTGACACTCAAAATGAACTGACATTTGACATTTTAAAGGAAGATGAACAAGGGTTATACGCTCATGATTCACATTGGCAGATGCATGCTTTCAGGAGCATGTTCTGGCAATGTCAGAAACTCAGTTGTTTCCTCATGTGTAATAAAACTTTTAAACAGAAGAAAAGAATGCAGAGAAGAATATTCTGGGGAATTCACAAATCTGCTGATGGAATTCAGCACGTACTCAAGAGACAAAAACCTTGCATGCTAAATAAAGCAATTCCAGAAGCAAGCTTGCCCTGTTCTATTTTTCCCCAACATGTTTTCATTGAAGATGTTTTCTTTCTCTCCAGATGCTCGGCTATCTGGGAATCTCACTTCCCTTATCAATCCTTTTTTTATTTTCTTTGTCCGAACGGTGAGAAGAGGGAAAATGCATTGTGATTATTTTCTATTCCTCGCGGATTTCTACTGAATAACCAGTCTTCTTTGTTTAAGCCCATCTTGTCCAGAACAAGCAGGAAGATAAGGACAGACTCCATGGCCAGTGTTGAGCAATGGAGTGTTTTCAATAGGTTTTATTATATATTGTCAAATTAAAAGACAGAACGTTGTTCTCTTAAAAAAGGCTACTCTCCTACGCGCTGGCCCTGAGGGGTGCTGCCCAGCTGTGCCGTCAGCCCGTCATTCAGAACTCGCATCCTTTGAACGTGACAGCCGTTTCTGTTCCTCCAACACACAGCAAACACCCATTTCGATTCCACTAATGTCTGCTTTTGATCAGGCCTAAGAATGCAGCTTGATTTCACTCTCGCCACAACCAGAACGAGTGCACGTCAGCCTGTGGGGGTGTGAAACAATACACAGTAATTGGTCTTTGTGCGGTTTGCTCTCCAGCACCAGGGGCACAGTGTTGAAAAAATCTTCACTGTGTTCAGATTCCTCAGAACCAGGGTGAAGAGAGGGATTAGCCCGCACAGTGTTTATTGATTAATCACACTCACAAGCCAGTTCGGTTAGGGACGAGACATGAAACTGACAAGCACTCTCAGACACATGGCCTTCAGCTGACACACAACGGGTCTAGTCTCTTTCAGGATTCCCTAGGCCATCTTCCAAAAATATGAATGCGTGATTAATTTGAATTATTTTCTCATTATTAAGGACCTTTTGATGAATTCAATACATGCAGCTATTCAAAGCAGGGCGAGAGGGACTGAAATTAAAGGAAAATACCAAAGCGAAATGTAAGAGAGAGAGAAAGAGACGTCCAGAATAAAGGAGGGAGAAAATCACTGTGAAAATGTATATAAATCTACAATCCCCAGCAGAATTGTATAAAATAATCACATAGTATTTCTAATTATGTATTAATTTACTAGGAATGTCCTGTAAATAGCACAACTCATTAAGTTAACAAAAAAGACATTCAAGAGCTGTATTCCCCAATGGCAACTTGCCTTGGTACTAAGAACTTAGGGGACAGTGTGATCCTGGCTCTTTGGAGAAGCACAGCAAACACTTCAGGCGGATACACTACATCTTTGCATTCTTGTTAGGATGGACTGTAAACAAGGCCAAGAGACGTACTTCAGAAATTCAAGTGGGGCTTCTTTTTCTCTCGTGTCTTTCTCTCTTGGGGTTGGTCTGATCATTGTAAACCACATGTGAGAAACCAGCCAATCAGAGAAGCATTTCCAAACATTCCTACACATCTTATCTTATGTATAAATGTCAACCCATGCAGAGATTTATCAGTATTTCAAAATTCATAAGTTTCAGGATGCTTAAATGCTAGTGGTGCAAGTTTCACAGGATGTACATTCACTTTTAATAAACATTTATCTAACACATCACAGATCGGCAACTGTAGGTCAGTTACAGCTGATCCAGGACAAAATCATTTTTAGAAGGGGAAGAGGGGAGATTGTTACATTTAACGAAAATAAACAATTTCTTCACTGTAAATTTCTTTCCTATAACAAAAGCAACTTGGATTGTGTGCCCCATTGTTTTAAAGTTACTATCACAGAAATGCCCCACAAGTGAACACTCTTACATTAACAGGGAGGTTAACAACTTTTGTTTAACAGATTGCTTATTTCCTCTTCACCCCAATTGCCCAGGACAGGCCTTTATGAAACAGCCCTGCAACCAGTCATGTCATAATGTGGCCTGTCACATACTCTGGGGGGTAGGGACTGTGCAGGAACTAGTCATTTGTGGGTAAAATTGCCCTTAAAGGCGTATCAATAGGCACAGCATGCAAAATGTTTCTTCTCAGTATACAACTTTACATAAAATTAAAACTGCCTTGGCCCCCAGAGTACCTCTCCTGAACCCAATTTAAAAATGTTAAAACAGAGCTTTCCAAAAGGTTCCTGAATGAATACCAGACTGGATAATGAATACTGTTAATACTTATCTGAATTGTATCATGCTGTGTTGAAATGTCATTGAAAGTATGGTTTCTTTTTTTGTACATAAAGCAGCATAAAAAAAAACTATCTTTATCTAACCTAATTCAATAATAGAGGTAATGTCCTGAAAGCATGCATGGCTAATGTTCTTCAGAAATGTATCGCTACTGCTCTTATGTAAGCATATTGGTAGATCTAACATCTTGTTTCGCCATTTCTATTGCTCTCTTTGTAATCAATTAGCTTACAGTTCCGAGCCATTAAGAGAAGAAGCCGAACATTCCAGGCCAGTATCGACAGTGCCTCTGGGACCAACTTCTTTAAGTGTCTGTTTGTGGAGGGAATGCATGACCTTATTCATTTTCTGTTTGACATTTTCTTTTTCTCATAAGCAAGAAGGATTTCATGCATTCTCCTGGGGTTTCCCTTTCTGATTACACTAAATGACAAACTATAGTTGTTGTTTTTCCTAAATCAATCTTAATTTTGATTTCCCAAATCCAGGGCAAAGTTAAGGTCTTTCTTATTCTCCTCTTTTCTCTGCGCCCAGTTGAGCAGAAATTGCAGAGCCTACTGAAAGTCACTTTTAAACCAAGCGCTGATTTATCACTTTTCAAGCAAAATTTTTTAATTTTAGTTCAAAGGAAAGTCGCAGATTTCTAAAAGGGCAAGACATGAGAATTTGGTTTTCACAAGAGCTTACAAGTCCTGCCTTTATGTCTGTCAGCGTGTGGAAAAATTAGGAATGGTCTGATGAGATATCAGATCTGCTCTTATAAACACGATGCCCTTCAGGATTTTCCCCGCTTTTAAATTCCCTGTTCACACAAGTGAGGTCTGGTCCTACACTTACAGTAGGGGGTTGATTTTATAGTACAGAATGTGCTTGTGATGATCTTTAGTGCTTTAAACTGGAGATGCCTGTGTGCATAGAGTAATATTCAATTTTTTTTATTTGTGATTAAGTTCATAATTTTCTACCTGTTAAAAGAAGTAATGAATGCTGAATTTTCTGATCTGCTTTAAAAGATCTTTCTATATTTACTCCCCCTTTGGTAGCTCATTTTCAACTCATTACAAAGAAAAACAGCTTAAACATTGCAGTACTAAAGAAGTACTCAAATCAAGTTTCAAAAACAACACTTTCTTTCAAACCCAGCGGAAAACAGAACCGATAAAAAGAAAACTCACATTCTGTGTTTCAGATTCCCCAAAACTTCCACATTTCCTGCTGGGTCAATGGTTTAGTGTTTATTATATTCAAACTATATTCAAATTGTTTCAGTTCTGCATTCAACTTCTTTGTGTTTTTTTCTTGTGGTTACTAAGAGACTGTTTTTCCAAAGCCAAGTGAAGTATTTACTCATTTCTATTTCTGTGCAGTATCTGTGTTTATTAGAGTGGCCGTAACACATGTGCAGCTTATCTTCACTTAGAGAAGAGTTGTAGAAAGCCCCCAATATATTAATTTAATTTGAAAAACTGTAAAAAAATTATAATGAGAATTGAATCTACCGTTACTCATGGCTAAATAAGGTAAACAACTTTCGATAATGATTAGGACGGAAGTGGGTAATCCTATCGTTTTAAAATAAGTGTACAAGGGAAATCAGGCAATTTGCATACGTTTCTGTCTGCCGAGAGCCAAGGTGCCAGTCAGGGCTCGGCATGGAAACCAGTACCTTTCAGCCAGCTTGATGAGAACAGCCCGGTAGAGCTGCTGTTGCTGCCGCTGCTGCATGCTGCCCTCCTCCTGGCCGGCCGGGTGGATGAAGGAGTGGACGGCGGTCAGCACGAAGCCTTGCTGGTACAGGTCGTGCAGCTGGGCGGGCAGCTCGTGCATGGAGCGCAGGCAGAGGGCTGACGACCCCTCGACCTCTGCAGAGAGACACAGGAAGACAACACAGCTGAGTGGGATCAGGGATAAACTGATCTCTAGTCATGCATCATCACACTGGGGAGATCGCCCTGCTTTAGTTTCTCTTGCTTTTCCTAATGATCCATCCATGCTTTCAAAATACTTCTATGTTCTTTTTCTTTCTTTCTTTTCTTCCCTTTGTGTGTTGAATGTTTTAATTTCCTGCTTTCAAATCGACATCAAGAATGCAAAACGAAAAGTTGTAGATTTTCATTGATACATAACAAATGAATTACAATAAATCACAGTTTTATAGCATCTGTGGATGGATTTCAAAACCTGTTGTTACTGAATGTATATATTTACTTTTAATAAAATATATTAAGGCACATGTTTTATTCAGGGTGTGTGTGTGGTTTGTGATTGGTAGAAGAACACATGGTTGTGACAGTGGGTACAATTTATGAGGAACAACAAACACAACCACACAGTATTAAATCTTGTTGCATAATGGGACCGCAGCCTGTCACACTTCAAGCAGGAACAGGTGTGAGCTGGTTAAGGACTGCAACTACTCAGAACAATATCACAAGGGACTTGGCTTTGCGTGCGAGCAGAGAGAAAGCATTTGGAAACTTGGTCACCATAAAAGAAACGATAAACCAAAAAACTTTTTGGCACATTTTTAATCATCTCCTGAGACATCTTGCTTAATAGAATAATTACTGACACACTTTTTTCATTGGTTGCTTAAACACAGACAATGTGGATGATGTTATATTCACTTTGCATATGGGGGAAATTGCTTAAGAAAGGTCAGCCGCATTTCTTCATCAGTTTGCCAGTCGTGTCTTTGTGTGTTGTTTCTATCACACTTCAGGGTGTATACTTGGTACTGACTGTTTCGCTACAATTCTAAAGGCAATGTTTATTTATTGATTTATTTAAATGTGAAACGTGCCGATTATCCAGATGTCTGGGCAATAGAAGCTAGTTGATTAACAAAAACTGGAAATCACTTATTTTCTAAATCTAGAAATAAATAAATGTATTCAAAAACATAGCAGCAATATTAAGACAAATAAAAACAATTAATAGACTTAAATGCAAATAGTTCTTTAATTAAAAAAGGCTGGCCCATGAAAAATGAAACCATACTCCCCAATAAATGCCATTGTTTATTTTCATTTTCTGTTGCAAAATAATTACCTACCATTTTCTACTCAGCCCTCATTATGGATTGTTTCCCTGCATCAATTAAACACAGCAAACGTGTTGGTCTTGTTTAAACAGGTAGCCTACAGTAGTATCTTCATTATGATAAAAGAGTCTGACCGCAGTGGAGAGGTTGTATCCAGTACTGGGCTTTATTACAGAAACACAACTACCAATAAACTGTGTTTATCTTGAGAATTTGCACAGCAATAATCTCAATTACATGTACTATAGAATGCTAATGTAGCCCAGGGCAGCAACACAAACTATCTGTCTTGATAAGTGAGAAAATGAGAAATTAAAACTCATAGTTCAGGCGATGCAAAACTCCCTTCACTTCAGAGCAGCACTCTTATTGTGTTCCTGTAATTAGCACTGCTGAAGGATTACAAGCCCTACAAGATCTCTTCTTTAATTGGAGTCCAATTATCTCTTGTTTCTCCCTCTCATTTCTGACTCAGCTTCCTTCGTATTTTTGGTTCATTTCAAGACCAGTTCTCAATTACTTTGGCCAAGTCTATTGGTCAAATATAGCATGGCCTTTGAGATGACCCTCTGTGCATTCTGTGTGGGACAGAGAAACGTGTTAATATGTTCAAAATGTACATTCCTGTGTCCTTTTCGATTGCTTTGATCAAATTCAAAAGCTTCCTTAACTTTGTTTCACCATCTTTTTGTTTGACAGCACAAGTTGGGGTTAAGACCTTGCATTAATAAAACGAGTCTTCGCAGTGAGTGTTGAGTTTTCAACAGCTTTTGAAGGGCTTGGCATCTAAGTGCAATATCATCAGACAGCTAAGGAGAAGATAGAACATGTTCGGCAGCAGGCAGAATACATGAAGGCTTCATATTTAAGTCAACTAGCTGTGCAAAAGAAACTGACAAATCCCGTTTTGAGGAATGAATCAAAAGTACTGTTATGCAAAATATCTGTTTAAACCGCACTTGGCTCTGTACTTGGTCCATTGTGATTCCCAGATATGTCTGTTTCTTCTGCTTTTTTTTGCCACTGTAGCATTTGAACATCATTAAACAGCTGTGTCACTTGGGAGCCAGAATAAATAAAGGGGGCGGGACACTAGCCAATATAATTCCCTATGTAATGTGTCACATGTGAACAAGATGTTAATGTTGGCATTGGGAAAAGTTAGATTCAGAAGAAGACTACAGCAATTAAAGAAAAAACGACTTACAGAAACAAAGAGCAATACTCTTATTCTAATGGTGTATATGACAAACCAAGAGCACATGGTCAGCTCCTCAGACAGTTGCAGCGTATTGATGCTGACACGGTCACACCAAGGCCAACAATGCACTTAGTGAATGTACCATATGATTTCGGATTTAAGTCACTGGGTTTGAACATACGTTTGCCTTTAAATCAGGTCCATATCTCTTTTGTGAAAATGACACCCTACTGGAGACTAGAGAAATGGATACTGAAGGATAGTGAAATGAGTATTTACCCAGTGATAATAAAGCAGACTTATAAAGACAGGTCTTCACATACTCAAACACAAAATGGTACAAATGGGTTACTGTCAAAGGTATCTTTAATTGTGTATGGGTTTATTTTATGAGCTTAATATCTTGGCATGCAGAAGGAAAAGGCAGTACAGGTGGCTCCTGTAGGGAATATACTGCCCATATGATTAAATGAAGACAAGACGTCTAACATGCTGGAGATTAAACCCTTGATGGGTTTGTAATAGCTCGACATGATTGCTCCAGTTCTGACTCATTTGGAACGTAAGTCCAAAATCCAAAACCATGTCTGAGACAGGGAGTCCCTCAGCATCGGAAAAGTCATGTTGTTTCTTTTGGGATACTGCCTATTTATTAACTGTACTTGAACTGTACATTTTTCACTACTTATTCAGGGGTTTCCAGGAATAAAAGTATCCTAAAAAAAGGCGCCAACCTGAACATTAATTAATTACTAAAAGGAAACAGTGATTAATAAATAAACTCCATTGAACATAGTTCTGAGGGCAATCTTGACAAAAATAAAAGAATGCGATTTGAAGGACAGTCACTTTTGTCCCTCCCAGAGATTTCTAGAGATGTGGATTGTGAAATTGCTTTATAAACAATCCCCCTGTTGATTGCTGGCCCTGGACACATGGTTAAAAATACTATGTAATCATAAATGTAATTTCCATATGACAGTAAACAAACTACAGAGACAGGCAGTGCTGTAACTTGATCATTTCAGTATGTCTGTTGTTAGGCTGTGTTTCTCAGAACTTGGCTTTCAGTGGTAACACTGCAGACTCAAATCAAAGCCATGCAATATTTCTGCTGTTTAACATTTATTATGACATCTCTCTTAATAGTTGGCAGGGGCAAACAAACATCTTTATTTTGGCATCAAGTAGTATAGCTGTTTTCATCTTTCTGTGCAATGAGTTTTTGCTTCCCTGAAGGCTGTAAACTTGCCATTTTCTGAGCCAGAGAATATCTATCCTAATGTATTCTGCTGCCCAAATCTTGAACACGTATGTTATGAAGAACAATTATGAATGAAAAGTAGCCACACTCTAAAAAGTAATTTAAATCTATTATAATACAATTGGATTAATGACAATATACAAATTGGCACAATTGATAAAAATATCAGAAAAAACCTGGACATATCTGTTTTTTTTAACAGACTTTATGGGCTCAAATTAATATTAAATGGTTTTCTTATATATTAATATTGCAATGTATATTTTGTTATTTTGTCAAAAAAAAGTAATGCAAATTACATCATGAAGATCTGCTACATAAAATTGCCCAAATAATAAAAACAAAAAAACAAGTAAGACTTGCACTCTTTTGAGAAATCTGTGGTTACTTTTTCCAGTGTCTTGAATAACACTGACCTGTTTAAATGGCAGAGAAGCCATTTCTGAAGCACATTGGACTGGAATAAGCAGTGCCCTTTAGAAACCCTCAGACATGTATAGTTCGCTGTATTATTGACTAATACATGTTACTATGACAACCAGTTGCTTATGTAGAAAAATTTGGCAAAATAATCAAGTTATTTATAGAAGATTGAAGTTTGTTGCATTAGTCATTGCATGAAAATAATCTAATACAATAGGAAAAATTAGAAATGTATTCTGAGCTCAGAATGACAGCTACTTTAAGTCCCTTGTCTTTATGATTTCCAAAACCAGGAAGAAATCTTGAATTTCTATTTTTGTAAGTAAAGGCCTCTTTCTCTGTAGAAAAAAACAGCACTTTACAAATGTTCAGCTACTATTTTCCCTCCCAAAAGGCCAGCAAGCTAACATCCTGTAAAGCAGTTTGGTCTTTCAGATCTCTTGAGTGATATGGTGGGGAAAGGGTACTGAAAGCTTCTTTAAAACACGTAGTTTCACCTCTCATCAACACCTGGTTCCACCTTACGGAAACTGCTCAGCTGTGGGTGGAACCACACTTGAAACGCTTTAGATTTGATTTAATTGTGTTAAAGCTTCTGGAATGTATTGCTGTTTTGGAATGAAACTAAACTAAACTTGCCGATTAAAAAAAAAACGAAAAGTGAAAGAGAAGTCACAGGGGAGTTCTGGTCAGGCACACATGTGTAGACGACTCACCAACCACAGAAAAATGTGGTGCTGATATCACGGCCAATACACATTCATATTGTTATGTACAGCACAGAATATTTGTATGTTAATCTCACACCAACATGTTAAATTTGGGACCCTATGAGCCACACATGAGATCTAATGATCTTTGTCTGATGGCCGTCAGACAGACAGGTCACGTGTGTTCATTGTACTGGCAGCTTTGTATTCTGATCACGGACAGGCGGAAATGTGTCCATGGTCTCAAATTGTGTGGGCAGACGTTCGCCTTTATAATACAATGGCAGAATCAACAGTGAAGTCTTTTTTCTGTGCTGATCATTGGGGCAGTAATAGACAAGAAAATATGTATACTTAATTACATTAAACTATGATAACAATCCCAAATGGGAATTAATGAGCTCCAAGTAGATGATTAAACTGGTCTGATAATTGTTCATTACTGACATTCAGTGCCCGATCACAGCCCAAACAGGTGACAGACACATAATACATTGGCATTAATGATCAATGAGGAGCACTTTTCGTTAGACTCCCTGGAATCCAGGTTCATTATTTTCAGCCACTGTCTCTCGTTGTGTATCCTGTCAGTGAAGTGGGGACTGCAAAGTCTGTTAATGAGGGTTAACATGGAGAAGCGCGAGAAACGCCTAGCTGGTTTATTGATTTCACTGATTTGTGTTGGTATACTTTAGATTACACTATTGCTTCACTGCAGGCTTTGGTGTACCACTCTGAAGCACGTTTCCTTTGAGACAGATATACTTTAATCTGTATTCCCCAGCTGAGTGGCTGCCCTTTTAATCTGCTATTGGAATAGTTACTCCGTCCAGTCACTCCTGGAGGCTGAGTACAGCATTGTGATGCTCTGAACTTCTGGAAGTCTATAATAGACTCCACCACTCAGCTGTCTACTTCTAAAGAAAAAAGCCTGTAACTGGATGTGGTTAAACTTAAAGGTAGTAAATCCATGAAGAAAAATAAATTGCAGTTTAGAAGTGTGAAAAATCCAGACGGTCCAGCTATAGTATAAATCAAAGTAATTAATCCTTTAACTTATTGCAATATGAATGTCATTCTTTGTCATTAAACTGAAAGCATGGTTAACAGTTACAGTGACAAAATACCCTTATAATGCAATTCTTCTGTGTGTATTTGTATCAAATGTTCGTTATTTCATACTAAATCCTTTCCTCCATTTATAAGGTTGAACATTTCTTATCTTTATCAGTTTCATGTCTTATGTCTGACTTATGTACAGGGGGCCATGCTTTGACAGTACATCATGGTGCTCCTTCCCAGAGCAAAAACATTTCAAATTCAATCAATCATAATCTTATCAGATATCTGTGAATAACGCTGTAAGCGTTTACTGGTGTTATGAAAGGAAATTTGCATTAAACTTGAGAAAAACACACCACTTTGAATTAATTAGAATAATCACGCTCCAAAAGGCGCTAATGAGCTAAAGCGAAATGTGCTTTTCCAAATAAACCTCCCTGTGAACAATTAAGTAGATGTTTTTAATACAGTACCACGGTCAACTTTCCTTATGGAGATATTCGGGCATTCGCTTTGATTTAAATCTGAAGGAAATTTGAAAGTGAGATGCTGAAAAGAGTTTTTAAAATTAATGTTTAGATGATTGTTTTGCTATGTCCCATTCCTTGACTTTTGTTTAATATGGTTTACTTCAAAATCAAGATTGAGGGGTCGTCAGAAATATAGAAGAAAGTGTTACTCCAAAAACAAACAAAAAACACAAATTTATTTTATAAAACAGAACATAATTCAAATCCCATGACAGCCAAGGCTATGGCAGCTTTTAAAAAGTCAGAGACCACTTGCTGGGGAAGGAAGAATAAGTCAACTTCCTCACCTGTACTGATCCAACGCCGTATATTGCCTTTTCTAAAAGAACGCGACTATGAACAGACTTGAAATAAGAATGACTGAGCCTCTCTGAAAACCATGTTTTGTTCCAGACTGATCTCTCACACCAGTGTTGCTAGGAAACTGCTATCAAGAATCCGATAGAAAGGGGAGGAAGTGAATAAGAAATGTGTAGATATAACTAGGAGCTTCCAACAGTTGTGCTAAAATGTCGCAGGGGAAAAACAAATTATCTGACAAGTTGACACCATGATGTTGCAGGTATCTTACACAAATTTAAAAAACACTGACAATTGTTGCAGTAGATATTACAAGTTATCTGACAGCCTCTGCTACTGCATAATGAGTATTTTGTCAGTTAAATTAAATGTGGCCTTACTCCTCAAGAGGTATAATCATCATTCAAGGGTTAAATATAAATAACATGGATGAACCAAGTAACATGTTGTACAGGTTGGATCTACTTCAACTCAGTGCTCTCCTAAACTGACTAATCTTCAGAAATCACACAACCAGAAATGTAGACAGAACTGGGACAAAAACAAAAGTTGGAATGGTTGTATGTGACTGCTTGTGTTACTTTTAGTTGTTTTGCTGTAAATGCTTTGGCAATGCTCTGTCATGCCAATAAAGCTCTTTTTAATTGATTGCGGGGATTTTTTCATCTGTCTTGACAATACAGAGAAATTGCACCTGTTATTGTAAGTGTACTCGATATAACTTACACATTACATAAAAGCATTGTGTAAAAGAAATCATAATAATATAGCTGCAAGCAGCAATGTAGGGGGCCAGGCATATGTGTAGATTGTACATAGGTGTACATTCAGTGTGATAGGATGTAATTGGATTAGGTAAAAGTACATTAGTTTTATAAATCTATTTTATGAATTTACATTTACAAATCTGAATATAGGTCATAACATGAAGTGTCATGCACCAAGTCTCACATCTGTCCCATTAGTGGTGGTTTGGAAGGAGAAGAGGTTTAAATATTGTCTTATAATTGTCATGTAATCCAATATTGGCACCACACCATATGACATATGACCTCCACATTTCTTGTGGGACAACCTGCTATAGGTATCTACCAACACACCAATATTGGTGAGTTTCTGTTACAATGTTTTAATGTCATGGTCATTTGAAATTTATGGAGAAAAAATATATTGATTTGGTCATAGCATGTTGTTTAATGAATCACCTTGCTTTTAACAAATGTGATAGAGGACCAAGCCAAATTTCTGTCCAGTAGTTTTCATTTTATGGCCATTTGAAATATATTGCGTAATAATAATAATTATAATAATAATAATTATAATAATAATAATAATAATCTGAACAATTACAAAAGGTGGTCCAGCCACTTTGTTGCTTGGCCCCCTAATAAACTGAAATAAGGTTGGATATTTAGGCTCATTGTGGAAGACATAGTGTATCAAAATAACACTAATCTATTTCTTGACACCACACTCAGTTTTAATATTTACCACGTTTGTCACACTTGATAGATGTGAAGTTGTGAAGCATAACTTGAGGTAGGAAATCTCATCTGAGGCTCTAACATTCATCATTGGGCTTGAAACCAAGTGTGAACAGGTGGAAACCAAGCACATTAATCTCCTGAACATAACAACTCACGCAAAACAACTAATTTGCCAGAAAAACTAAAAAAGATGTTGGGTTAAGTGGCAATATAAAACAGCACACTGGACAATAAGTTTACAGTCGAAACAAACAAACACACTTTTGTATGTATTACATAGTACCCAGTAAGTTCAATGTTTACATGTTTTTGTGTTACAGTCCATGACAACCATCTTTGAAAGGTAGTGCCTTAAAATACATCTTAAAATAATGCTGCTCTTCGTGGCCATGAACTACACCACCATGGAATTTCTTGTAAACCAAAAATATTAAAACAGCTTCCGAGAATCCCGCAGAGAAGGCTTGCGAGGTTACAAGCAACTAGAGATTGCTGTACCTCATGAAGTGCCTAGGGATGTAATTAAATCATGTTAACCACACCCCCTGTTGTGTCCTAATGTTTAAATATTCTATAAAGATGTGATACGGCCTCTGTAATTAGTACCACAGTCAATGAATGAGTGAACGAGCGCAATAATAGGCAAAACAAAGAAGAAGAAAACTGTGCCAGAGATTAATCATAAAGAAAACGGGGAAAACCGGTGTCTGACACTGATTGAGAAACATTTCCTAAAAAATGCACAAGAACTATTTCAGCTGAAAAATGTCAAGATAATTCCAAAATGTGGTAGCTGTAACAAAGTACAAAAGATAAAAGTTAACAAATTTTGGTTTTATACAATGAAAATACATTAACTTCCCACAGATTGTACTGCTATGACATAAACCATTGTAAATGCAAGAACCACAAATACATTTGAATATATATTTTACCCAACTAATGAAGCATTAAGTGGACACATTCTCTAACAATAGTAAACTCTCCCATTTTGCTTGATTTTAAGCTACAAAAGATATGTACAACTGACAGTTCTCTAGATACAATAAGCTGACTTCAAAATCACTTTCTATATAAGATATAAGACAATGTGGTCCTGCACTGTTAAGATGTAAACCGGTGTGTTTTGAGACTTTAAGCCAATTTACTCAATTGAGAAGCTTTTGGGGAGATGGTATCTGCATTCACAATTAAATCAACTAGAAACTGAATGCTAACTGCAAAAGACAGGAGAAACCACAAGACACTAATTTAAATTACTGAGCCACTTTGTATGAGTCAGCATTAAGCTGCCAGAGAGATACAAGTTTAAATATTCTTTACCATGCTGATAAAAAAAGTGGAGAAAGATTTGTTTATTCTGGCCCATACTGCAAACTGCCACAGGAGATGACTTGAACAATTTTCCGGGCTTGGCTGCTGGTTTGCCAGCAGCAGACAGAGACCCAAGGTGAGTGCTGTTTATTGATTAAGGAATAAGACGCGACAGACTGTATTGCCAGGAAATACCCGTTCCTCCTGGGGCATAAATTGGCATGTGGCAGACTATTGCCAAGTGCCGCCCAACCCTTCTGGGTGTTGTTAACTAATGGTAATTCACTCTGTCAATAGCATCACCGGCGCAGAACGTAAATAACGGTGAAAAAAAAAAAAAGCAATTCTTCCGAGATTATAGATTCACTCTTCCATTAATTAAACCAACAGTGTAATTCACTGCTCTTTATCCTCTTGTGAATAATAATCAGTTACCGGGAGCTCGTGAAGGAGTCTCTAGACTCATTTGCACCGGAGCAGAGTCAGATTACTACAGGAGTCGTTGCCTTTCATTAGGGATGAGATTGTATCCCCAGGCCGCCAAATTATTAACAACACATTTGCAATGCCACTATAAAATATTAGCAATATTGACGAGGTATTTAATCAGCCTCAAAATATAGATGTTTTAAAAACACGGAGTCTCATTGTAGCCACCAGTGACATTAGACAGCAACATCCCCCCTTCACTGAGCTTAGTTTATATGCATAGTGGTTGTTTGCTATTCAAACCATCCTGTTCATTCACCTCACTGTCCATTCAATTACATTTTGTGAGAGCAACATTAGCCATACCTAGGAAACTAAGCAAGTCAGTACTTCTTCCAATTACAGCTTAGGGTGGTTTCCTTTAAAATGTAGATTATAGCAAGGCCCCTGTACATAATACATAATACAGAAAAGAAAATAAATCAATAAAATCTGGTAGAGCAGTAAAAGACATGGCTGACACAAGTGATCACATGACCAGTCCTGCAATTAGGAGTAAACCAGTAACATTGTCTTGCTAAGAAAGTTGATTGTGAAGATTGAGGAAACTTAGATACCATAAACCTGGCAACACATCGTTTCCAAATGTTTAGTTTTTCACAGTTAGTTTGACGCACACAGCACCAATACAATAACTGTATGAATGCAGACATTGAGGCAAAAAGTGAACTGGAACCGTTATTTTCCGTAAATGCAGAGTAAAACGTACTAATGAGGTGCATCAGTTCATCAGACTACCAATGAATTCTCAAATCAACCGCTCATAATATCATGATAAGCAGACAACCTGGCAGGAAACATAATCAAAAGGAAGTGAAGAGCTGAAACAGGAAGCCGGGGATATGTCTGTCATTTCTTTGTATGCTAAAAAACAAGTCAATCCTGTGTTTGGCACTTAATGTGTATTTGACTTATAAATATAAATCATTCGGACAGCTGCAACAACACTGCAATGATTCCCTAGGAGGACATATTTTAATTATGGAAACATGATTTCAATAAAATATTATTAAAAAAAGACTTAAAGAAGGAAAGTATGATTTGATTCTTTTTTGTTTGTTAGATAAATCTTTCATTATATTAAGGCCATACATGTAGATATGTTATTATATATTAGGCTTTATATATCATATAAAGTATATATTAAAATTAAATTAAGTGAAATGTTAATGGTTTCATCAATATCCCTTCCCATCACTACCCCTTCACCGTGTGTGAGCAATGTTAGGAGTTAGTATTTCCTCCAATTCCCGCTGAGGGTGGTTCCATTTAAACTGACGACAGCAATAACCAACAAAATCAATACTGAAATATCCAGTCATCGTAGGAGAGCAATAACAAACAAACATCCAATTACGGAAGCACTGCTATATTAAGGTGTTGGTGGGTGGGGCCGAGGTTAGGAAATCATATTTACTAGAGCAGGCAACAGCAATGAATGCCAGAGGCAATAACCCACTGCTGTTTCTGAAGACAAACTGATGGTAATAATGTGTTAAAATCTGCTGAGACAATCAGATTCTAAAAGCGTCCGTTACAATAACTATGAAGTTTCCTGAGCTAACAAACTGACAAGCTACAGATAAAGGCAAAGCCTAGCATGAAGAAAATGTTTTCCTTTAATCTCAATAGGATTATTAAGCACCATACTTTCACACAAGGAACAAAGACGGTAAAAGGAAGGAAATGTTCAGGCTTTTGGTTTTCCTGTTGTTGAAAATACTATCAGTTTCTTGAGACTTTGAGAAGAAACTGGTCTTATACTGTTTTTTGTTTTTGTTTTGTTTCGTGTCTTGGTGCCAGCCCGCCCCGGGAAATGTGTAATAATTTGATGATCTCCATGATAGCAATTGGAGGATTTCAACTCAGCATTATAATGAAGTCCAAAACATTGAACTGTGATTTAAGAATAAACAGATGTCCATGTACTCAGTGTAGGAATTTATAAAAGACCAGACTCGTTTTAGGAAGCACAGCAGGGGAAATTATTCTCTGTCCTATTATGCCTTTAATACACTGCTAACTTAATTTCAAATTCTTTTTCAGGCTTCGCTCACATGACAAACAAAGAGTCTGGTCACAGCTGCAGACAAGGCGATACATAAGTCACAAACATATTCAAGAAAAAACAGGAAAAGGAGTAAAAAAAAAAAAAAAAAAAAAAAAGTCTAATGGTGCTAATGAACAGAAACACCTGTATCTGACAAAGCTATCTCTGCTAAGTCAAGATTTTAAAATGTTCTACTGATTTGTAATTACTGAAAGGTGTGTGGAAGAAGCTGGTCCTGGCACTGATTTCTGTGTTTCTATCAGCTAATTCCTTGGTTACACACGTCTGAAGCATTCGTAAAATTGACTTTTAAAAACATGCATGACAATTTCTACCTATTTGGGAAAATAAGACGAGGAGGCCACCAACACAATTAACTACACACTGTGTACAATATATAGGGGGATTAAAAGCAGGGAAGAACAGCATGATAAACTAAGGATTTTGAGATTATATCAAAATGAAGGTCCACCTCTATCTCTACCTCAGACAGACAGGGTTACTCTGAATGACTGCTCGAAATAACCCCCACGATGCGCTGTAAAGACAGCATGTCAATTAAAAATCCTATGCATATTTTATTACAGGATTATTTTTTATATTTGTTTTGCTCATATCTGAAGGCACCGCTCAAAAATCTAATATCTGTTTTAAGCCACCCCCACTGATTTTAGAACCTATATTAATTTGAAGGTTTCTCAAGGTGTCTGGAAATTTTACATATAAATGACTGCCTTAGTGATGCATTCAAGCAAAGTCTGTACTTGGAGGCTTCAGTTTAAGAAGAATGGTTTCATGACATTAAATATCACATATTGCCCGACCCTACACATGAATATTATTATTTATGTTATTCACGATCATTACACAGGGACTGTCATAGAATGTAGAGGCCAGACAACAGTACAAATCTAAACATTTTTGTAAAACTATACACGTGTGGTCTGTAGTATATCGTACACACTGCAAAATCTGTTCTGCATCTGTTCCATAATGATAAACAGATAAAGTAATCTAAGCTGAAATCGAGGAAGAAAAAGTATAACCATATGCTATCATCAAATAAAATTCAAGTTCAGGTTGTTTGTATGGTCATTACCTTTGAAATATAAGATGGCACCTTCTATATGATCTTGTAAAGAGACTTTATTGTGTAATTTCGGAAATGTTCGTAGAAGTGTGGATTGGTGAGAAATCATGCTACTGGGAAGTGTTGCACAACAATCCAGTTTTAAAGAGTGAGGCGTCAGTTTTGTCCTTTTGAACTTATTGCAATGTAATCACGTGCCTCTTCGTGCAAGAGAGCATTCACACCCTTCATTTGAAATAATATTACTTGGTCTTTTCATGTATTTAAAACCATTTTGTTCATGAACTGGTTTCAATCTACACAAGCCCTGCCTTACGGATTTGTCTTCAAGAAACTCTGAAAAGACACAACTGTACGTCAAGTTGCGTGTGCAGGATCATCATGGCGTTACTTCTCATCGCCGTCTTTGTACTGTAACACAACAGCTCCCAAATGGACCTTTTTGCTCTGCAGTATGAGCTACAATCAGTCACCACACCTACCGAGCACCACATCACCCCGTAGAGATCTGCTATATGGAGAGATCAAAAGGTTCTTCACTGATAAGAGAAAGAGATTTGAAATAGAGCCAGAATCAGGCCCCAGGTGATGTCTCTTTACAGTGAAAGAGCTTCTGAATCTAAAAGCAAACACTGCATATATAAGGGCACTTTCAATTGACAGTGGGTGAGCATCCATATTTTTCAATCAGACTACGATCTTAAGTGGGTGTAGCACGGGACTAAGAAATACAAATCCCTGACAGTGCATGGAATCATTCTCTCCAACACATACACATTCTTCACAGTGGCATTTTAGATTTCTTTTGGGCGGTGTATTCTTGTCATTCTTCTTTGACTGGGCCATTGCAAGGGCATCTCTGAAGTGCTGGTGTTCAGCTTTACATAATGATGGGCTTCTCTGAAGTCACTTAGACTTGTCTTACACAAGGTGATATAGAGGTCAGCTGCACGGGGGGGATTAGCAAGTCCCCACGCTGTTGAGCAAGCCAAAGCATGTTCGATGCACGATTAATTTAAATGCAAGACAGAAGAGTTTCAAAAATGTATGTACATAAAAGCCCTGTTTGAGCATCGCTGCCAAGTCAGTTTGCATCCTTTTGATGAGAATAACAACACAATTAGCGCTTTACTATATTTAGAGACTCTCTCAAAGGCATTCACTTCCACACATTTTGAATTTCCATCTGGGGCTTGGAATTGTAGAAGCACAGCAAATTCACAAGACCCTATAATTCCCAAACACCATACACGAAGTCTCCGGTGATGCATGTAAATTACGGAGGTGGGGGAAATGTCAGACAAAATCTGCAAAAGTACTTATATACTATTATCAGCAGGAGCGGTGGCAGTTTGGTAACGCATGAGCCGAATGCTGAATAATAAAGCTATAGAAATAATACACAGTACTGTAAAAAAAAAAAATAATAATACCAAATGTTTTTTTACACTCCTCTTTCTTTGATATGTTTATATCTTGGTTCTCAAAATATTGCATTAAGAAATAATCTTGGGGGGGGCTATAAATCAAGGCTTTGTGCCGAGTCTAGGGGAAGAATAAAGCGAACGAGACCAAGTACATATTCTCTGGCTGATTGTATGGCACATTTAATTAAAAATGGAATAACTCTTGGTCTTTGGTCAGTGCTTTATTGAGGCTTATGAAGAGAATAATATAATAATATAAGATGATGATAATATAACAGTGTCACCAGCCTGGGAGTGCATGTTTAAGTCTTGCAGGCAGCTTTTGAATCCACAAACCACATGCTGAATTTCTGAGGCAATCTCAGTGCAATAAACAGGACAATTTTCAGGTCTAATTCAATGGGTCATTTTCTTATCTCATTATTTATTTATTTATTTATTTAGTGGCAGGCACCCTTATCCAAGAAATACCTTTCTGGAGCAAATATGCACTTTATACACAAACACAATGGCAATGATTCCTATTTAAACTTTTAAGAACTCTGGCAATTTCAAACAAATAATGGAAAAACACAATTGAAATGCTTTTATTGTAATATGTTCTGATAGTTTCTTGAGAATCAATTTTCTCCAAAGACTCGACTTATTTTCTCCCAGTTAGTGTGGATTTTCTTTAGCCCGTTTACAGGAGCTACCTTTTTCTCAAAACATGTAATTATCAGCAGCGACTGTTAATTTAATTGAATCAAAATCAGAAATGTGCTCATTTAATTTCATCTTCACTTTATCTTCTCTGCCAAGATACAAAGTGCTTTAAATAGTTCCCTACCAGGGAAAAAATCAGGTCATTCAACTACACAATTATAATTATATGTTCAGGAACAGTCAATGAAATGATCAACATCAAAATGGAAAAATACACCTATTGGAATTTGGTACATCATCCATGAACAACATGTAGCGCCTCAACCCAATTAGATATGGAAACACCAGCCAGGTCCAGATGTTGTGTAGCTGTGTATCTTTTATTCATGGTGGCACACAAGATGTTGCCCTATTGGTCTCATATGATCTACGTATGTGCCTGTGGATGATGATGTCATTTGCAAGCTACTGTAATGTTGAAGGCATGTAGCAAGGTATGAGTTCCAATCTGAGCAGTATTGAGGTGGAACAAGGGTGAAACATAGTTTTCACTGAGGGACAGGAATAAGCCCTGGTCCTTTTGAGCCGAGGGTCTGTCTCAGTGAATTCCAGGTTGGATTCGCCCATGTTCAGGAAACATACAGCAGGATTTGACCAGCTTGACACAGCTTCCTGTGAACCCTGCCAAACATGTGTTTCCACTGTGTAGTACATTATTTAGATCATTATCAATATGCATATTTTATTGGGGGTGGGTAGTTTCATACCAAAACAAATCTTTCGCTGGTGTTAACTTGGTAGTGACAACCAGTCTTGCCCCAACAAATGTAGTCAAACACTTTCTTTTCATAAAAATATTAGGGTGAAGGAATTATTTTTTTACTGTGCGGAGCTGAACGCACTTTGTACTGTGCAGCATGTAGGCATTTTAGGGAAAATGTTCAAAATTCTGAATAAAAATAAATAAATAAATAAGCTAAATTTTATAAGCGCCTGTAAGAAAAATGCTGTGGAATCAAAGCCTTTTCTAACAAATTGCAGGCATGTTTCTTAGATCTTTTTCCTGCCTTACCTACTGTATCACTGAAAGCTATGTCCGAAGTCATATCTCAAAAGCTGTTCATACTCTCATAATCAAATGACAGGGTTTCTGACAGCTCCACATCTGTAATCATGGCTTGTGCCGATTCTTTGTAGGAAAGAAACTGCAAACATCTGTGAAGTCTGGTAGGGGGCCTTTTTCTGCCCCAGCTGTTCCCTTTTTCAAAGCAGGGGATGGGGTCACAAAAATAGGTACTGCTGCAAGCAGTTTAAAACAATAATAAACTATATACATACAAATAAAAACTTAATTATTGAAGCCAACCATACACAGTAGGGAAACATACCTCTCCCAGATCATGTTCTTCAACAGAAAGCAGTTACACAATGAGTAAGTACAGTTCATGTTAAATTTACAGTTTACATGGAAGTAGATAAGTAACTTTTGTTTCAGCAAAGCTGTATTTCCGAGTAAGGAGGGAATTAAAAGCAGAACATAATCATACAGACCTTAACACTTTGTACATGAACACCAAACAGGCACATTACTTTTTCTCTCAGTCTCTCTCCCACAATTCTGAGTAAAATAACACTTACCATCCTTTCCTATCGTAAAGTCCAGGAAGCTATAGCAGTAGGCTGTCCCCACTTTTGTCTCCACCTGAGGCCGTTTGAGGGTGGAGTAGATCTTGCCCGGGCTGTTCTCTTCTGCCTTCTCCAGCTTGGCTAGTCCACAGCCCATCTTGGCAGCTTCTGTCACCAGCGGACCCAGAGACAGGAGATAGAGAGACCCGTGAGTGCTCCTCCGCTGCGCTCGCCAGCAGAAACACAAATCATTACACTCACAGCACCTTCTGAACGATGAAAAAAAAAAAAGAAAAAAAAGAAAAGCACACAGGCTCACACAGCACAGACGAGACGCCTCCTCCTTCAGGGGGTTTCATGAAACCCAATAAAGCATAATTTGATAAACGGCTAAGGAAGGGGGGAAAAAAACAAAAAAAGAAAACTAAATGAGTAATATTTTTCACGGATGCCCAAGCCCGTTTCTCTTAGGTTGAAATTATCACTGACAAGCGTGGAATTACAGTAGTGCTAACATCTAAAGAGCTGCAAGCCTATTTTTAGTTTGAAATAACAAAATCCCTTTTGACAGCACCAAACCCATGGAATCGCTCGAGCAACAGTAGGTAATATCATATTGTTTACACTTGATTAAACCTCAGGGTGTTGCTTATTGCAGACAGCATTATTGTGTTGTTAGGATTACACTGTACAGCGAGTGACAATTCCAAAAAGGCACCATTCAAAAGATTAGAGAAAATGAGCAATTAATATGGTGAAAGTGAGAGCTGCACGAAATGAAAAGATGAAATGAATCACATGAGGAAAATCTCCACGAGATTTGTTTTCAGATTAAATCTGGGTTCATTTGGGATTAAGGTAATGCATAACAAGGGATCCCAGTCAGTGATGAAAGTTTTAATTAGGTTATGTGGTTATATCAATACTGTAATATAACTTACAAGTTTAAATAGGACATACATTAGCAACTGCATATCAAATTTAATAAAAGGATTACCATAAAATGCAGACACAAACATGTATGCATAAAACTACTTATTCAAGTTTGTCAAAATAGTTAAAAATTTGTTCCACATGGTATGCAAAGCTTTGTTCTTGGCTGTATATACAAGAGAGTGGAGAAAAGGTCATAATATTTGAAGTAACGGACTGATTCAGCAAACAAAACCCCTGAGGGAGGAGTCTGGCTCCCATAACATTGTGCTCCATAAAGTTACAACAGCTGACAGAATGATTCTGAGCACATTAAATAGTATCCAAAAATATTAACATAATGCTGAGAGAGAGATTTGATATAAAACTAATAAATGAAAACCAAAATCCCACACCCTAACAAACAAACCAACAAAAACAAGCTCTGAACAGTGCTCTTTGTATTATAGTCTAAATTAATTATGCATACATACCAAAAACATTTTATTGGATCTACCGAACTGTAACTGAAAGTTGCGTATTCCCTAATGCATTCAAAAATCACCCACACTAAAGTCACAGATTACTGCTAAGAAAGCTCACCATTACGCACAAACTTACACATTCAATGTCAGTCTTCAATATTCAAAATGTTCTCTCTCTCTTAGCCTCTGTAAATCCAAATGGAGTTTGAATGCATAATCTAATACGTAGTAGAAGTTAGAACAAAGGGAAAAAAATCTGGCAACGGGTCCTATTTGCATAGCTTTGGGAGACTGCAGGGTGGCATGATATTTTAAGAATTATTTATAGAAGAAGTTTAGGTGGCGGATGATAGATTCCAAGGAAAAAAAAAAAAGAAAAAAAGAAAAATGTTTGTTTAATGCCAGAAGGCGGTCAGAGAATTCCAGCTGCTTTTTCTTGTGCTATTGTTGGCTACTACACATATGATGACTTTTGCTCCAGTACTCCACCCACACAAGTCAGAAGAAACTCAGATGTCAAGAGCCCTGGATAATTAAATGCAAGATTTATTTATGCATGCAGAAATATTGTGCTATTTAGCCACAGCGCACGAACGTAAAATATATCTTGGAACAAACACAGCAAAGTTAAAACTGACCTGCTGAAGCCAGGTACCATGGAAACTATCACAATGGAGGAGCTAAACAAGAGGAGGAGGATACGGCTTTATAGAAGCAGACATTCAGATGATTTCAAAGCGAAACCATAGAACAAAAAACAGGCTGTTTGTGTTTCCTGTACAATTTTGTCAGTTGAACTAAAACACCATATTTGGCGGGAGGGGGAGTCCCCTGTTTGGACTTGTCTTTTCCTTCCTCAGCTAGACATCTCAAAATAGGAGCCACTAGAGAATGGCGGCCTGCCAGTCAAGACAGAAGTGAAAAAGCGACTTGTTGAATAAAGCCATGAAGTCAAACCTCCCTTTGGAGAACGTGTTGAAAAACCACACGGATCAGTCAGGCCTGCCACAAGATATGGTGACAATTGCCATGTTCTATAGGCACACGTGCACACATCCACAGAGCGGTCAAAAAGGACATGATATTAAGAGCTGAACTGAAGGTGTTTGAATGTCAGTTAAACAAAAGAAAAATGGAGGCTCATATTATACACAGCTCTTCCTGGGGACTGCAGTGCCTGGTAATTAGTATTACTTTGTTTACACACAATTTCCATTATCTCAAGAGCTGTAAATCCCCAGTCTTTTAATGGATAAAAGAACCCTGGTTAATGACTACAGCTTAGACAGCAAGTGAGAGTCTAGGAGTACAGTAAAATCAAACCACATTGCTCCCTAATCTCACGCATTAGACTGAACTGAGCTGAAATCACATTTGCAAACATGTAATTGAAAATGCAGCTCCTCTGCCCAGTTGCTTCAGCAGACTTACAGTGTAAATACCAATTCCATTGACAGTTTCTGAATGGTCGGCAGAGATAGGACTGCATCAGGACGTGTCGCATGGCTCTGCAAATTAAACAGGTCTAGTGCATCTTTGCATTTCCAATCTGTTTACTTTCACAGGGACCCATATGCACTTGTGAGGTTGAATTTGATGGGATTCATTGTTCACCCTGAATTGGGTGCATTTCATTTTCGGTCTCAAGGCCTGGATGTATCTCAGGTCTGGGAGCAAATTGCTAAGATACAAACAACAAAGCGTAACCTTGGATACCAGCCCGTTTATTACCATTCCACAATTACTGACAATGAAAGACACCTATCAAGAGTACACTCCCTGGGGAAAGTGTATTGCCTTGTTAACCATTACAGTACAGTCTGTCTACAGTGCTGGGCTCCTTTTGAGAAACACAAAATACAGATGGCACATTTACAGCTTTGTTCTGTGCAGTAACTTCAAATTTGAAATATATTGCATTATGTTAGAATGTTAATTGGTAGATATCTGATTATATAAATATATAAAAAAAAACAGTACAATGTTTGGCAATTCAAAGCAAGTTCATAATTAATTCACATGTAAAACTCTATCTATGTATATCTATATATTCATCTATACATATTTAATGTGTTTCAAAGATTATCTTGGCTTATAAATAGGAATAAAAACAGCATATGGATAAACTACTACATTTGTCTGGACTAGTTTACAACTTCAAGTGTCAATGGCTTTACTTAAAAGCATATTGTGTTTCTATTAAGAAGTGACAGACAAAGGTGTGACATTTCTCTAAATATATGATTGGGGGTGGTTTCTTTCACTCTCTTTACTTCTGTACTGTTGAAATGAAAATGATACTTCCTTTGTGGCAAAGTGCATAAGGGTTACTGTGTTCCCTTTTTCCAGAAAACACAGATGCTTAATACAGATGTTTCTAAATGCTTAATACCCTAATTTATTTTAAATTCCTTAATTTTCAACAGATAAAATAGCAGATAACAGATAAGATATGTATCACTGAATATATATATATCATATGAAGCACTCTTAAACAATAAAAACAATGTACTGGAAAGCATTTTGAAATGTATACACACACACACACATATATATATATATATATATATATACACACACATATATATATATATACATATACACACACTGTATATATACACATACACACACATATATTAATATATTTGTACAATCATATTCCCTTAGATCTGATTCTCACCTTAAACTAAAAGCACAACCCTGTTGTGCCACAGAGTGAAAATATAACTTCATCTGATATCGTTAAGTTACCAACTACAAAACTATTTTTGCTTTCTTGAGGGAGAAAAAAACTTTAAAATGAGAATTGCAGATACAGTAGTGCTTGCAAAGCATGCAGAGGAAAAGGGCTTAGATGCTTTCCCTTCAGCTGGGTGTGCTCTAGTGATAATACTGCTCGTTTGTGTGTTTTGGGGGCTCAGTGGGCTCTGAAACGGTTAACGTATGCCTTCTGGAACTGATTAGCTACACTTTGGTAAAACACTTAAAGGAAGAGGCTTGCTGGCAGCCTTGGTTACAATTTAAGATGTCATGCATATCTTGTTTGAAATGCTGTCAGAGATGTTTTTTTCTTTCTTTGTAGCTCGGGAGCTGGGTCAGAAATCTAGCTCTTCTCAAAATGTGTGACCTTGAACGGCACCACAGGTCACACATATGGGGATGGGAAACCCCTGGAATTCATCAGGACTAAGAAGAAACAAACTGGACGTTTTCCTGCTCGGCATTTTCTGTTTCTGTGATCGATACAGCTACCTTCATATGGGATGCTTGTGGCTCTGGACAAAGCGAGAAGCATTTCGAAACTGAACGGCATAAGCAGTTTAAGCTGTTGAACTGATTGCATTAGCCATTAAAAATGATTTAGTTTTAACCATCAGCTTCCATGTGCTTGATTGCACACAAATCAGTGAGATACTCAATGGCACGAAAAACAGGTTTAAGAAACATTTAAGTTGTAAAAAAATGCAGATTTTTACCCCACTTCTACAGATGATCTGTAGTTTTTTTTAAAGCTTGAATTTCCTACAGCAAATCAATGTATAAAACCAATAAAACTTACCTTTTATGATGATGCTGTAGTTCAGACTCAGAAGGATTACTTCAGTGCTCAAAAGCAACAATCAGCCAGCCAGCCAACACCTAGAGACACATTCATTATAGGAAAAAAAATGAATTCAATTCACTTCTGAAGTAACCAGCTCCAGAGAAGTGTTTAAAAAAAGAAAAGAATAATAAGACAAGTCTGTAGCGTCTGTCTTTAGAACAGAAAGCGAAAAAGTTAAAAACAGCAGCTGACGCAATTAAAAGTAAGTGCAGATATGTTTCATTCTCATCACAACAGACCACAATCTATGGAAACGTATAGACACTTTGCTTCCTTTTGTTGTTAAGTCATGCTCAAAGTATGCTTCTGTGCAGTTCTGCAAGCTCAGGAAAACCACATCCTCTGACATTTTCTAGTTCTTCTCCTGCTGAACAATCTCATTTCAAAACTGTCTGCGAACAGAAGATCAACCCCTCAGCTCAGCACAGCTCTAAACACCACCAGCCTGCTCAGCTCCCACCGAGTGCAACGTCCGACAGAGTGTGTCTGAGACCGCCAGCGAGAGAGACGGCAGAAGCTCAGCAGTCAGGAGGGACTGGGAAGTCTCTGCCTCGTCTCCTCGACGAAATCTATATTTTATAAACCCCAGACGAGGCCCCCTATAGCTTCAATCCATTATTCAACACGGTTTCAAAAAGGGCACCCTGCTTCTGGGACACCCGTCTGACAAAATGAGGTTACCTTTTAAATTACTTAAGACAAACCATGATTTTTTCAAAAACAAAATATCGGTAAAGTTATGTGTACAACTGGGGGGTATTTCCTGTTGGTTTGGGGTTTTTTGAGCACATGCTTTAGTTGAGTGACAGATGCCACCGAACTATTAAGGAAATAGTACATACATTCACAAACAAGAGGTTTGCAACTGATATAAAGCACAGTATTACTAGTATAGTTTGTCGATATAATGTACACAAATTAAAAGGCAAAATTAATTAAAAGTGGCTCAGTGACAAATGCAAGTTAAATTTGAGTAATTTTCAGGTAAACAATATATTTAAGCCATAAATCAGTGTAAAACAGCTCAAGGTAACCTGTAAAAAATAAACTGACATAATTCTGAGCTTTACAGAAGGTTTTTGGCGAGTTGTTACGAATTCATAGCCTTGTTAGGATGAAAAAAAGGAAAAATTACTGAATGCACTGAATTTCAAACTGAGCATGTGAATATCTAATTGAAAACTCACATGAGAATACAAAGAGCAGCTTAATGGAGTTACATTATACTGTTTATATATTAGAGTATTGAATATTGATTTTTATAATGTATTAACCACATCAAAAGCAAATGCAACACATTAAATGTTTAGGTGGCATCGTGCTGCAAAGTTTTCAGAGAATACCCCTTTAAAAAAAAAAAAAAAAAAAGTACTGCATTGATTACCAGCTTTTGAAAGGCATGTAGATTTCCTTTATGGAGAGAATGATGTGCAATTTAAATCAACTGGACTTTCAGCCAATCAGTGTTCATTAAGGTTGTCCAGGCAGCTTCATTATTGTTCCCCCCTCATGGTTAATTGGTATAGAAACTGTATACAGCTTTGGGAGACCATTAATACAGAAACCCAGCATCACACCAATGCCCCCACAAGTCATAAGAAAATTGGAGGATATTTTAATATACAACTGTAATAATGCATGATTGCCTTTTCACTGTGGGGTGGAGACCTCTACTGAGAGGTTTTAGACTTTACCATTGCTCAACTGCCTTATTGGAGCACTCCATTCAAAATAAAATAAATGTTCATTGCTCTTCAGAGGGAAAACATCCCAAACCCATCCACTGATCTTCACCTCATTCATACTATAGACCACCTTTACAGCAAAGGTTACTTAACACCATTATAAGCCCAAGCAACAGGCTGAACCTCAACCCCAGCCAAGACTAAAACTTGAAGCTAGGCCCATATATATGCTCACTCGATTGTCAACAAGGTTTAGTAACAAGTTTGTTCATATGCAGTGCAACACATTAAGAAACCACAATCAAAACGTGATTTTGCAAAATAATTTAAACTTTTATTTAAACTTTAACAAAACATAACATTTCTTGTGTGGGGAAAGAAAAAAGAAAAGAAACTTAACAAAACAATTACCTCAGACATTCAAGCGAGTTGTACTAATGCTTCAGTCACCATTAGTAGCAAAGGAGGAAATAACAAAAACCCATTTACCAAAATTCTCTTCATCCTTGTCAGTCCCATGAGAAAATGGAATCTGAAGTTATTTTAAAAGGCCATAATTCACAGAAAAACCATTAGTTCTTAGCAAGTGCTTCAAGCTTTTCATGTTTGTCATAAAATTCCTATTTTGTAACTGCAAACATCTTGTTTCATGACATTTGTAACTTAATGGCTATCAGTAGATAACTAGATAGAACCGATGAGTATTTGCCTTTTAAAATACAACTCTTACATCACACATTGTTTTTGGTACTTAAGAAAAATCAAGTAGTAAACATTGTTTAGATTAAAACAAATCTTATGAAGCTTAAATAATTAAGTCATAGTAAACCAGAACCTGGAAACCTGAAGGTAGAAATGTTTTCCCAAAGAACTTCAAACACCAAAAAGTTAAATTTAAACATGCAAAACACCAGTTGAACATTTTCAACTTGAACTTTACAAAAATGAAACATCTGTAAGTGAAACTACAATAGTAAGTCAAAACAAATTTAACAGCTGACAAATGGTGCATAAAACCAATAATGAATTTTAAGACCCCCCCCTAATTTTCTCCTTCATTACCATGGTATTAAAAACTATACAAGGCCTAGAATCACTTAATAGGTTTTATGCAGTGAAGCAATCCAACATTTCAAATGCATTCAGTGAAACTGATGCTATGATTTATCTTGGGTACATAGCTCATAATTGGTACCCAAGATGCAATTTTTCAAAAGAAGTGCACATTAAACTACAGAAATTTGAACATGGCACACAGTGAACATTTAAGGGACAGTGTACATAGGAAAGTTCTGAAATCTACTACAACAAATAAAGATATAGAAGTGCTTTACTTTCAATAAATCTAATTCGGTGAGAGAAATTAAAATAGAAATGTGGAAAGTAATTTACTAGGTACCCAGAAAAATCTATGGTTTCTTATCGCACCAACTTAAAATAAATATCCCTCCGAGGCCAGATATTTAAGTCTCAAGATGTTTAAATTAGAGTTTATACATAAATCGGTGAAAAGGCACATCATTGAGTCACTTAAGTAACTCAAAGTAAAAAATAACTCCAGGTTCTGAACAATCAATAACTCCAGCCGTTACATGGCATTAAACTTAAGTAACGATACTCCTAGCTCAATATATACATATTAACTGAAAGCATTAGAAATCACTCAGTCTAGGGAAAGAATTGACAAAAAAAGTAAAATATAAATAAGGACAGGTGAATTAAAACAAATATTTGGATCAGACTAGAGGAAAAAAAAAAAAAAAAACAGCAAAAATGGAAAATAACAAAAACCCAGTGGGAAGAACAAAAAAAATAGTGACATCTTCCATTTTTTCCTCCAACAGCAAAGATGCTAAAAATGTTTCAACTGAACTAAAACTTATTAGTCAATCTCTGATTCAGTGAAGCTTTTTCAAGAATGCCGCCGTTATTACGCTGTTAAGTAAGCGCTTCATTTTTCTTGTGAGGGGTAATCTGAATTAAAATGTTAAGAGAGCATCTTGAAAAGTTCAATAAAAGCCCACATGCTTTGCCAATCTGTATTTGGATAACATCTCAGCGCTTGTAGAGTGCCCACTTTATACCTGTTGAAATAAAACGCATATATAAGCATATACTTCAAAAAAAAAAAAAAGAACTATAGTATCAGACTACATTAACGCAGAACATTTAAAAGCATGGCTGACATACCTCGCAGTTGGATGTTTTCTGTGTAAGAAAACGTGCCACAAGAATTAAGGAGCAGATCCAAATGTTTTTAGGATAGAGATGTTGATACTCATGAATTGGGGTTACAGAAAAAGGGTTGCAAATGATTTAGTTTTTCTCAGCAGCATAGGGAACTTGTTTTGTCTTTTTAAATTGTGAACATGGATGTACATACACATTCAAACCTATTACACCTTGTTATGATGCATCTTGCATTTCCGAGAGTGACAGCAATATTGTTAAAATCAAGCCTAAACTACTTGTCAATTTAAATAAGAGCCATTACAAAGCTAAACATGATCTTCAATTACTCGGAAATTCGTTAATTACAACCCAAGCAAATGCAACATAAAAAGAAGCTCCAAGCAGCACAAACCCTGTAAATGAAATGCTGGACCTGGAATATGTAGTCGACTGTAAACTAAGGCAATTAAAATTATGTCGTTAAGCTGAAGACCATTATAGCAACACACAAAGACAATTTTCAAAAACCTAAACAAGATTAGTTCATTAAGATTAGTTCATGCACATTTAACAAGAACATTATGTATAACAAAAAAAATTGGAGGGTTTGGCAGATATCCATCACGCCCTCCCACCCATAAAAGCCTAGAAGTTCCAAGATGAATGAAAAGCAGTGAAAATGATACTTTAATTCTTCGGAAGACATACATCCATCCATCCATATATACGTCTTATCTTTTATCTTGCAAATACACTTAATTCTGTCAAGTAGCCTTTAAAAGTAGCTGTTTTAAAGGGACAAGCAATGCTATAATTTACGATCATATTTCCACATGAGCACTACAGGCAAAAACAAATGTTAAGAAAAAAAAAAAAAAAAAAACAGGCTGCTCTAAACAATGACATTAAATGTAACGCAGCATGAGATGAGGTCCACTGAATACTATACTAACTGAAACACTTAAACAGGCTAATAACTGGAAAAATACAAAGTTAAGTATTGCGTACCAGCAAAATACTGGCCAGCTAAAAATGGGGGTGAAGGCAGGGATACCAAATTACAAATTGTGTGGCAGATTATAACCCTGTACTGTAAAACAGCCCAGGAATAAAGTGCACTGAGCAATGAGATGTTTAGAAGGCAGTACCAAAGCATGAGAGATGCAGAAAAGTGGGAAAGATTATTAGAATGACTCTGGTGGCGCAAACACCTTCAACTCTCAAATTGCTGTACTTGTTAAAGTACAGACCGTGACGGGGCCACACATTAATAAGTACCTTACCTTGGAAAAGCTTTTTCTCAAGTGGAAGGAAACTATAAGAGGGTCATCAGTGTCTGTACGCCACAGTCGACGAAGTTCTGGAAAAATTCAATTATGTTACTGAAGGAAACAAAATTACCATGGATGGTAAGCACACATCTATCTACAAGAGAGAGGTGACAACCTGTAAATGCTAAAAAAAGGGACCAGAGGCTTCAATTTACATCTTTGAGTGTGCCTATTTGTAGCACTTTGTCTTTCCTTAACGAGGCCAGTATAATTAGGATTATTCACCATTCTGAAAATACTATACAATTGCCACGGATAAAATCGAAACATTCATCTTCTACTAGGTTGAGTACAAGGTCATTTTTTCGAAATTAAACACCTTACTCTGAAGCCAAAAATGCAAGACTGGCTTCTGATGGATAATTAAAGGTTTTCTGCATCCATTTCAAACATTCAGTATAATATTGGTTTGTACTAATAAGAAACCTGGTGTTGGGAACTATTTTCATTAAGTAATTTAAAATTGCCAGCTGATGAATGTCATCTTTACTTAAAAAATGGACGAGAATGGGTTTAATAAAACTGCTTTATATAAACTACAAATATGCTGAATTTCCAAGTTGCGTAAATTAAAAAAATTGATTAACTATGAAGGACTCGTTTTTCAATTAAGCCAGTTGCTTGAAATGGTAAAAAAAAATTAAAAAATCTTATGTGCCTTTGCCAATTTTCATTAGTTGAAATCAAACCGTCACAATGTACTTATTCGAGAAGATTAAATTACTTGAATTCAATTATTTCATCCCCTTCTACGAAACCTGCTTTATAAATCATTCTGACTATTATGTTATATAGGTAATGTACTGAAGTAATGCAGAGAAATGAGGACGGGGAGGCTTTCTGAAGGCAAGACCGCCGCCTGCTGCTCATCTTCAGCAACCGCAAATCTGCACACCACCAATAACCCAAAACCTCCTGGCATCTCAGGCGTTCCAATGTCACTGCCTGAAAAACCCACTGTATATTTAAGACCAAACATCTGCAATCATGTAGAGCAATGACCTCTGATTTTAGGCGCATGTATTTGTTGACACCCTTACCTACACATCTTTACAAAAAAATATCTATCTATATATACACATCTATGTCTATACACACAATTTCACCTTTAATTGTGGGATTTAATTCTTAATCTGGAGAAACTTAATTTGCATCATATATAATCCTGCTCTGCTAACATATGACGCAGACCTTCATAAATATTTAAATGTTACAAATAAATCTCTGCTATACAATCTCACCTGATTCACGAGTCTTGTCCTTTGCTCCCCAGACCAGTGTGGAGCAGCATACTGATGAAGCCAGATAAGCATGTATGAGTATCCATTTCAAACCAAACTCTCCCCTCCACCCAGCTGTATGCTACTTCTAGTCACAGTGCTCATGCCAACAGCAGGAACAGCACGCAAACACAGTTTCTTTTGGAGTATCATTGAGTGATTTTATAATGAACACCATAAGATAGTCACATATTCAGGCCATCACGAAGGTGGGAGCTAATTAAGAAAAGGCTGACTGGCTCCCAGTTGAGGAAAGATAACCTCGGCCTCGACTATGAAAGTGCTCCTGCCACAGGCTCCCCATTGGTGCACATCTTCTTTAGAAAATGATTGCCGTGACAAATCAGCTTCATAAAGAATTATATAAAATGTGCCAGTAGAAGTTAGAAGGGTAAATTAAGACCTACAAACAAAAACATCACTGGTCTAAAGGGAACGTCAAGCTCCTAGTGCCACCTGCTGATTAGAAGTGGCAAAACAGCTGAAAAAACAGAACTAGAAATGCTCCTTGATATTTTTCCACACACACATTGTACTTTAAGAATACAAAGTGCTTTACCTGATATGCGTAGGCAGTCTGGGAATAGCTCAGAGGCATCTGTGGCATCATAACTCCTGGCACACCAGAATAAGAGTACGGCTGGGGGAAATCAGGGAAGAAAAAAAGCACTGAAACCTCAGAGAGCTCGAGGCTTCAATTCCTGTCCATTTTTCACAAGCCTTAAGATCATGGCACAGAGGCTCAGTTTACTCAGTCCAGTCCTGTTCAGATTGGGAGGGCATGACAAATATCTGCCAAACCCTCACAATGCAGGATTTAACATGAACTCATCAAAGTCCAAAAATGTTTCATCTCCTCAAGAACATGTTCGTTACCTGGATGTACTGGCTTGCTGCATTCATAGCTGTAGAAGGCTGCATCACGTTGCCCATCACTTGGGTGCAGCAGCTACAATACACATATTGTGACGGGCTGATCCAGTGTGGCGGACCGCCGACGTGACCCTGAACAGAACCTGGAACGGAATAGCAGCACAAGAAAAATACAGCCAAACCGAGAAAATTCAGTGACTGACATGTACGTCCGCAGGAACTCACGTGAGCTCCGTTCTTTCATGATCGCTGGTCCGAGCTTCAGTCTCCTGCCTTTAAAACTGATCTGTTGCTGAAAAGAAAAAAAATGTAACTGGGACTCCAAGCACGCACGGCCCTCAATCACATTTCTCTCAACACAACATTTCTGTGATCTGGATATTGAAACAGTCAGCAGATGAGAAGAATCATTAACATTATTCAAAACAAATGGCAGCCAGCGAAGACAGGCCAGCCGTTGACTTAGCCATTTGGTAAAAATCCGGGCCGCTACATTGCGCACCAGCTGGCGGGCACTGCTGAAGTGTGAGGGGGGGGCCCGTCGAGTAGAGCATTTATATTGGAAGAGACAGAAGGCATGACGGAGACCCGCGAAGGGGCGAACCTCCACAATGCATCAGATGCAATGACAATTTTGATACCAAGAAAAGCAATTCAGATATGGAAATGTTTTTCATTTTGTAAATGCACCAATGGATTCCAAATAACAAATCAGAGGTATATGCCAACTTCTACAGCAACTGTAACTGTTGCAGAGGGGGTTTCCTACCTCAACAATGGTCTGAATGTCCACATCGTCCTCAAACGAAACAAAGCCGTACCTGTGAGGGGAAAACACCCATCAGCAGAGTGGATCTGACACGCTGTGAATCAATAGAGATTGCCATTGCTTACTCCGCTCCTCACACACAAAAAGGCTCGACAATGGGACAAAAGAACGAGATTACACTGGCCTATGTTTATCCGGGGATGTATTCTGTAACATTTACTTTAGCAAAAACCTCTGGACTTCGTTCATGTATAGCTTTCTTTGTTCAGTAGGTGAAAAAGCCATCTGGAGAAGTGAATATAGACATTTGTTCAACGCTAAAGAACGGGGAACAGAACAGAGAAGCAGGCAAATGCACTATAACTTTACAGATCACTTGATTGTAAAAGGGTTTTATTAACACTTTTACACAGTCACCCTAGGTCAAATACTCACCCCTTGCATATGCCCCCGCGATAAGTGATTATTTTGACTTCCTTCACAGCACCATACCTTGCAAAAAAATCCCTGATTTCATTTTCATCCACCTGTAAAAGAAAAAAAAAAAACTACCATGAATAACGCTAACAAATTTCTATTTTTGTCTTTTTTTTTTTTTTTTAAAGTGTGTCTACATACCTTCATATCAATCCCACCCACAAAAAGGGTATTTGGGGTTACTTTTCCTTCGGGCAAGATGTACCCATTCGCCATTTTCAATGAAGGGGAAGACGGGCATCCATTTCTCGCTGCAACCGGTTTCTGTATCTCCTGGGCACACAGGAAATAGGGCTTCATTTATGCATTTGTGAAATTAAAGAGCTTCAGGCCAACCTCAGACATATTTAAATACACTGACTTATTGTAAAACTTAAGTGTAATTCGACTTCACGGCAAAACACCGAAGAGCACGAATGCAGTCCCGCAGTGTCGCAACTCAATAATGCACTGACGTGTATGCGCTGATAAACCTGAACTAAAGATGGAGAAACGGCGGCGGCGGCTACAGCCATCGTACAAGGCCTGGATAACGTATTGTCAAAGCTGGATCACAGGTGAATAAAGACACAGCGATCACGACATCGAAATATGAAATGTGCATTTTGCGTCATGGCGCAGACAGCGATACTCTAGACACCCGCGCTATTCAGTCTCGGGGCCGATGGCGCCGATGCGACGACTCCTGTGTAATGTAATGATAAAACAAAGCCCACGGCAGTAACACGGACATACAGCAGGATTAATCACACAAGCAGCCATTGTGTGCCGAGTCTGAGGGACAAACGTGGATTAAACATGCGTGTCGGCGAGCCTGCGAAGGCCGCTCCACTAATGCTTGACGCTCTGGCGCAGGGCCCCGTTTCACACGGCGGGGAAGATCGGCGCATCCGCCATGTTGTGCACCTGTAAAAACATGCTGACACTGCGAGCCTCACAGAAACGCGCCCAAAAGCCGAAACAATCGTGGATCTGCGTTTTAAACGTTACATCCCTCATCTTTATGTACCCATCAAATTGCACGTAAAATACACGACAGGACAGGACAGGACACGCTTCTCGGGCGTAGTGGTCAGGCCACCCCACTTACAAAACCGAAGACAAGCCAAGTGCATTTAAAATAACACTTGCAAAACCGAAATATATACACAGAGGTACATTTCCCGCTCCGCCTCTTGCTGCAGATCTGGCGTCCGTCCCGGTTACCCGCAATCTGGGGGGATGTGAAGCGCTCAAGCCCGCGGGTTTGCGCGGTTACTTACCATTTTCAAATAAAACCATTAAAACTGCACCACAAATGAATCACTTTCTCCCAGGCATAAAACAAAATCTCGATATTTTCCCCCTGGCCGCCAACTGCTGAACTCTTAACTTGCCGCCCTCATCCGCAGTGCCGGCGCCGGCGTTTTTGACACTAAATAAACTCAGCCGGGGGGAGGGTCGGCTGGCGGGGGAGGAGACAAGCGCGGCCTGCCGCCCAACATGTCCTTCTTGTCGGTCTTTGCTTCGGTATATATACATATATGTTATACGTGTTCTTGCATTCAGACTAATAATACGAATAATGAGTGTGCAAAACGTAGAGATCTTGATGTGATGAGTAAGCATTTTTCTGAGGGAGAACAGTTCAGGCTGCAGGACTCTTCTCTCAAAATCTTGTTTTTTTTAATTACTCCCCCCCCCCCCTATATATAGTCCTCCATGAAACATTTCCCCATATTTTCCCCCTCATGCCTTTCATTTTCCCCCAATCCGGCGACCCTGTGTTACCTTTACTCACCCCAGCTTTTCACTCGCACATTCACAAGTATTGACAAATAGAGGCTTTCTTCGGATTGCATAACAGGGACTTCAAGTTCATATTATAGAGTTGTTCATCTGCAATATGATTTCAATTGAGTGACTCGTGTTTTGGGTTTATTTTTAGTACAGTATTTCATTAGTGCATCTTCTAAGGATTGTCCAGTGAGAGCCAGTGCTTAGTCTTTCCGCCACATACAGCACAGAGCAAGCCCTCTAAATCAGGGGTCTCAAACTCAACTCCTGGAGGGCCGTGTTTATGCTGGTTTTCATTCCAGCTGAGTCTTCAAGTACTAAATGTGTCTAATTAATTTTTCAATTTCATATATGTAAACAATATATTGCAAGGTATTTTACAGTCGATGGTCTAAAAGTGCATTTGATTCAAGGTACAGTATCTTATAACATGTCCTGGGCCTGGATAGGTGTTTAAATGTATGTAGCTAATTAAACAATTAGATCAATTAAGTCATTGAGGACTCTGTTGGAACGAAAACCAGCATACACACGGTCCTCCATGGATTGAGTGTGAGACCCCTGCTCTGAATTAAAACAACCCGTGAATGTACACCACACCCGCAGGGCTGAAATTATAAAACAGTGTCCCGCCTATGTTATTATTAGGTCACAGTCTTCCTTTGCATGATTTCATAAAGACCTGCGAAACGTGTGTGTGTGTGTGTGCAACCACTCTAAGAAAAGCTTCATCTGGATATTCAAACGATATTGTATGCATATATTCAATATATATGTTTATTTCTTATTTCTTAGTTAATAAACTCTTCCTCAGTTTTGTGTGCGTAATGTTCTATTGACCTAGCTATGCTCAGTAGGATTGTTTTGAAGATTAATACATAATTTAGACATTATTCTCAGAACTCTAGGTCATAGGTGGCTATGCGGCCAAATTAAATTTGAGGCCTATTGTTTTTCAATAAACTGCAGGCTGCCCAAGTTTAATTTGATCTGGGTGAGTCAACACCTTTTAATCCAAATCATTCTCCAGCTATTAGCAATGAAGTCAGGATGTATCATTATTCTCTACCCTTTCTCACACAGAGTTATTGATCATTCCACATACCCTCATTTTTATTTCTAGGAAAGGACTGTATGCACTGCAGAATTACAGATTCCTGACAGGATAATTTGCCCCGTTTGGTTTATTGTGCCTGCTGCAGACATGACTGGAATACAGAAGAGTTATATATAATGCATAATTCCGAGGTTTGCCCCGAGTCTGCTACCATTATATTGAAACTTAGTGGAGAGCATCACACTGGAACAGAGTCCCAGCTTTATCAGGTTTCCTATAAGAAAACCTAAGAAATGTTCTTATCTGTTGTGTGATGGGTGAATAGGATTCTGACCAAAGTTCTGAGGAATAATGATGAAGAATTGAGTGATGCCAGTCAATTGAGGTATCTATCTATCTATCTATCTATGCATCTATTCATAGTGATTGATTACATTTATATTTCTAAGTTCTTGTAATATTAAATTATTTAAAAACATACTTTAAGTTGCATATATTAAATAGATATAAGAGGAAGCCAGGAAGACTTTCTGTCAAAGGAGATATTGGCTTATTGTATTGCTGAAAAGATTGGGCACTAGGAACCTTAAACAAATAAGGAATTATAAAGTCATAATCATAATAGATGTCATGTATAGGGGGTCAATGCTTTTTGTTGTATGAATAATTACGTTTCGAGGGATAAATATATTAAAACATAAATTTGTTAAGATACACTTCCTTCATAATCGAAATAATGTAACTTTAAAATTGAAACTTTTTACAATTTGTTTCTCATATATTGCACCAAGGCACTTTATGAGGAAGACATAATCATCAGCTGTGTTGTAGCACATTTTCACAAGCCTTTATTGAACAACAGAATTTCAATAAGTAACGCACTGCTGTCCACAGCTGTCCTAAAGCCCTAAAGTAGATTGATGCCAAGGACAGATTAAACTCTCCAGTTCGAACAACATAAAGGCTGCAGAGATGTCTGGTAATTAGTATCTCGAGCAGAATAATTGTATCTGCAAAAACAGACCGCAGTGACTGACTTTTCCAAAAGCATTGCTGATTGGAAATATGTTAGTACACAGTCTGGGACAAAGACGCAGGAGCCAGGTTCCCATCTCTGCATCACCTTAATCCATTCCTTTGGGGTCTTATCGTTTAATCATTCACAGCCATGCCATTTGCTTTCCACCTGAGATAACATAGTTTGTGTCTTTGAGTTTCAGCTGAGTTCTCAGTTGCTTAATTGAACCTTACTTTGAAGCATTATTAGCTAAGTAAGACCATTTGTAGAATTTCCAGCTCCAGAAGTTTACAAGTTACTATTTACTTTAAAGATGCACTGAAATTGAAGTCTGCTATTGTTTAAGAGCTGAGAACAATTAAAATGCTCATAATAATTAAGCAATTATTTAAACCCAATTGTATTGAAGAGTCTGCTCTTCTCATGGGGCCAGATTAAATCAAAACTTTGACCCACCCACTAATAGAAAACTACACAACTGTACTCAGTTGCGGCTTTTTTTATTAGGAGGCCACTTTCTTCTAATCAGAAATGTAACCGCTACTATGGATAGATTTGTAGTTTTCTATTAGGTGGGTCAACGTTTTGATTTAATCTGACCCATGATTATATTTAAGAAAATCTCACTACAGGGGTTCTGGCAGTTCTTTGATTATTAGCCCTAACCCCAATCCTAACCAGAACCAAAATATGAAGCCAAGCACCGTCCTCCACTCTCGCAGTCTCAGCTTGGCCAGTAGAAATACAACCCTAACATTAATGGAAGTCTAGGTTTTCTGGATAGTCCTACCGTTATCCACACTCTCCTGTATACCCTACCTTATGAGTAATGCTAGCCTTGGCCTTATAAAGTGCTCAGCATATTCATCTCATTCAACCTTGGACGTCTCCACTACGTCTGAAGTCTGTTTCCTACCAATATGGTCAGTCACTGCTTTCCAGCACTAGCCGGGGTCAAGATGGTCCCCAGCTCTGTTATATTTAATATTCCAAAAATAAAGGAGGAGAATAGAGTGTCTTTCTAAAGCGATTGCTAGTTCACTTAATGTGTTCATATGTCAACTATCATCAAGTCTCTCACCTTGTTATTCTGTCCATCACAGGCTAAAACGAATGGTTTCTGGCAGAGTTTTGTAGCCAATGTTGTTGTTTTTCTCCCACCTCTATTATCAAGCTGTCCATTACTGTAGGCCACCACTTTCTGCTACACTGGATCACTTCTAATTTCCTCTGTCATTAGCTGAGTTAATTTCATTGTTCACACTGCAAGGAGCTTGTTCTGGGAACCTGTATGTTAGGAATGAATTGATGCATTCACTAGAATACAGAAACTCACATCGCTGACAGAGATAATTGCATTCTCTGGACTTTGTGAGGCTGCATATCAAGACATTCATTATTTCTTTTTAAATAGGAAAGCAAGCTGCAACTATTAAAAAAAAAAAAAATTGTTACATTGTTCACTGTGATGTGATGGTTTTTCAAATCACAACAGTCGCCCTGAATAAGAGCTTCTGCCAAGAAATATTATTATTATTATTATTATTATTATTAATAATAATAATAATAATAATAATAATAATAATAATAATAATAATAATAATAATAATAATAATTTTATATAAAAATGTTTCAGCTTCGACTCAGAAACACATTTGATTCTGATTTCAGTATCATGCCACAAGTTACCTTATAGAAAGATTATGTTTTTATGCCTTTCTGTATAGTTGAACACTCTATGCACTTATAATGCCAAGCCTATATATCGTAAAAGGTTCCAGAAATTCAATCTGTCTTTCCTACCTTTCTTAGAATTTTTTTTTTTTTAAGGCGGTCTGTCACGGGTGGGGCATGATGGGTAATACATAAATGAATCAATTCATTATTATATTATTTTTTCACGTATTTATTTAGATATGCGTATTTATTCTTTATATGATCATGGTTGTCTTTTTACTTATGAATTATGGTTTTTGATTCCTTCTTTTGTTGTATCACCTTTCTTTTTGTATAATTGGTTTATTGGGATTAGATTGATTTATTGTTTTTCTTGCCAAGCACACGCCACCAGCCCACATTCTCACCTGGACTCACCTGCACAGTCTCTCCTAATTACCTTCACCTGCACCCCTGGCTCTTCGTTTAAGCTGAAAGACAGGCATTCAGGGCACAAACTGATTAAGAGATATAAGAAGGTTTAAAAACAGAAGGAAGCTAGTCGACCCATCATGCTCGTTTGGTGTCCATTAATAACTAAGTGATACAAGAATCCTATCCAGTCTATTTTTAAATTTCTCCTGAGCCTCAAATAGTATATTCTTAAAATATACCCATCCATTTTCAACTGAATCGGTATCCAGTGTTCTCCAGTCTACCTCTTCTAAGTGCCGCCTCATACCTTCAAGGTTTGCTTTTCTAAAATTGTAGAGCATTGTTTTAGACTTGGTCCTTGTTTTTTGAAAGACTGCCTCAAAGCTAACCATATTGTGATCACAGTTTGCCATTGGTTCTCTAACTAGTGTCCCTCTGACTCTGTCTTGGTCATTTGAAAAGATCAAGTCAATGCATGCTCTCTCTCTGGTTGGTTCCCTGACAAATTGAGTTAGAAAGCAGTCATTTACCGTCTCAACCATTTCTATTTCTGCTTCTCTTGTCCCAGTTGGGCTTTCCCAGTCTTTGCTTGGGAAATTGAAATCCCCCCCCATATAGCAGCCACATCCTTGCTACATGCAGTCCTGATTACACTGTACAATGCAACACCTTGCTGAATATCTGAATTGGGAGGACATGAACTTTGCATGCTTCTTGATGTTACAGTTTTTCAGCCTCTTGGTATCTGTTCCCTAGTCAACTCCTTAGCTTTTTGTCACTGAGAAACCACACCAGTGATTCTCAAACGCAGCTTTAAATATCTTTTGTCTACCTGACACCATGTCACACCTAACTGGCTTCAACTGGTTCCACCTGGAACAGAATTCCTGCTAGTCCTTAACTAGGTCACTTTTCCTTCAACCTATTTACTTTCACCAACTCAGCAGCTGAACTGTATTGACTTCAATTAAAGCAAAGTTAAAACAAAATGAGGAATGCTAAGACTGGTCTGAAACTAGGAACACAACAAGATGGCTGCCTCTCACCTGATCTATCCTGCATCTGTCCTTGCCAACTTTTAAATACTTCTGTTGAAGATGCTATTTTGTTTTCACTATATTTGGTATTATACAATGTTGCAATCTGTTCAGTACAGTGTTTTCAGATAGAGAGATCAATTTTACTGTGTGTATCATTTATCTCTTTCAAATAATAAAAACATAAAAAATTGATCGTATTCACTTGTGTAAAGTGGAATTTGTAAAATGTATTATGCTCTGAATTGCACTGTATTATGTAAATTTGAACGTGTAATGTTTTATGCCTTGTATTTTTGCACTTTGTATTGTGCTTATATTTTGTAAGTCACCCTGGATAAGGGCGTCTGCTAATAAATAAATAATAATAATAATAAAATATAAAGATGGAGAGCATATGAAAACTGAATATGAATATGAAAACTTATTTTCTATCTGGATATGGGCTATATAAATTAGAAACAATAACATTCACAATTGCCCTAAATAATGAGATGAGTCATTTGTTTTCATTTAATAATAGGAATTTAGACCACATTTTATATAGTTTATTTTGTCCAAAGAACATAAACTGAGGAATGAGTGGATCATTATTGTAGGACTAAAGAAAATGTATTTAAATACTGGTAGTCTTTTAAGGAAATACAAACATGTATGTTGGGCAATGCATGCAATAGAATATATATTGATATCCTGCAGGAGTGCTATGGATACATAAAGGCTACATATATTTAAATAAATGCTGATATTTACTTTTATATTATTCTTTTTTTTCAGCATGAAATTGAGCATGACCCTCTGTATCCAGATGCACCACTCACCAAAGTGATTTACTTATTAAGGCTTTTGCACTGAAACATCAGCTAACTGGGGAGGCTTTCGATGTCCTTTTGAACTGATGTCATGCCATGTGAAAGAATTTCCAAGAAGGTCTCAATACCAAATATGCCACAAATTCAAACATACAGAATTACATTGTATGACTCTTCACTTTTTTCTCAGTGATATCTAGGTAGAAGGCTCCCTGAAATTGATCTAAGACTTTTGCAAATGTCCCCTCCAAAAGAAATTATTAGAACACCATGCTCTTAAACCACAGGAAGTTGTCGAAAGCTAGTGAGAGGCGCTCATTCCTTCTGTTCTATTCAATTGCTATGCAATTCTGTTATGGGGTGCCAAATATAAAACGGTACACACAGTGTGCTTTTTCCACATTTATAAATACTTAAATAAATGCTAACTCTCCATTTTTGAAAAATACATATTTATCATTTGATTAAATATTTAGCTAAATCCTATATATGGGCTTTGCAAACTAAACATTTAACATTTAAAATAACTAGTCTAAATATAAATGTTAAATATAAATGCTAAATATAAATATAAATGTGAAATGTAAAAGTTCAATATAAATGTTAAATATGAATATAAATGTTAAATGTGGAGTTCACAAAATTAAATATATAGCTAACATGCACATACAGTCCCGCCCCTCTGGTGCCAGTCATTCTGCCACCGAGATAATTAAAGCATTGGTTTTATTTGGTGTATTCTGTCTAAAATCTATGAAGCACCTCAGAAGGTAAGTAAGTGTTGTATGGCCAAGTCCATGTAACTTTTAATGTCCATCTCCTTCCCCACTTTTTACCCAGAAGTGTTGGGACTGAGGACCTCTTTGGGGATCATCTGCGTTTCCATATGAAACTTACAACAGGGTAATACAAAGTATGTTCCTATGTAGTATTACAAAAAGTTAATATGAAAGATTCTAGTCAAAATGTAAACCAGTGCAAATAATCAAAGATACTCTCGCTGATGTGTTCTCTCTTCTGCTAGTGAAATGTGCAGACATTGATGTATGTTAGTTTATGCCAAATTAAGTAGAAAGAGATTAGAAAGCTTTCAGAAAGCTTTTAAGTGATGCATTTGAAAGAGGTATAGGCTGATTTGTAAAATACTGTCGTTTTCCTACAGGCACTGCACCTAACTCTCTCTCCAGAACTGTTCTAGGTTGACTGGCCTTTGTAAAGTATACTAATTTGTTTTAATTGTTTATATCTGCAATGTATTTTGTTCTATACATATGTAGGATGTAAATGAAATAGATTAAAAGGGTCTCTTTATTTAGATATGTTTCTGTTTGCAGTAGGATCCTCAATCCCAAATCTGCTGCAACCAAGAAGCACCATGGCTCCCGGACTTGTTTGAGTTTAACACCCACTGACAAATAGTTTACTTTGTAATGTCGTGTCGATTTTACTCAATATATCTTCACTTCAGATTATTTTATATTTCCATATTTAAAACAATATACACTCACCTAAAGGATTATTAGGAACACCATACTAATACTGTGTTTGACCCCCTTTCGGCTTCTGAACTGCCTTAATTCTACGTGGCATTGATTCAACAAGGTGCTGAAAGCATTATTTAGAAATGTTGGCCCATATTGGTAGGATAGCATCTTGCAGTTGATGGAGATTTGTGGGATGCACATCCAGGGCACGAAGCTCCCGTTCCACCACATCCCAAAGATGCTCTATTGGGTTGAGATCTGGTGACTGTGGGGGCCAGTTTAGTACAGTGAACTCATTGTCATGTTCAAGAAACCAATTTGAAATGATTCGACCTTTGTGACATGGTGCATTATCCTGCTGGAAGTAGCCATCAGAGGATGGGTACATGGTGGTCATAAAGGGATGGACATGGTCAGAAACAATGCTCAGGTAGGCCGTGGCATTTAAACGATGCCCAATTGGCACTAAGGGGCCTAAAGTGTGCCAAGAAAACATCCCCCACACCATTACACCACCACCACCAGCCTGCACAGTGGTAACAAGGCATGATGGATCCATGTTCTCATTCTGTTTACGCCAAATTCTGACTCTACCATCTGAATGTCTCAACAGAAATCGAGACTCATCAGACCAGGCAACATTTTTCCAGTCTTCAACTGTCCAATTTTGGTGAGCTTGTGCAAATTGTAGCCTCTTTTTCCTATTTGTAGTGGAGATGAGTGGTACCCGGTGGGGTCTTCTGCTGTTGTAGCCCATCCGCCTCAAGGTTGTACGTGTTGTGGCTTCACAAATGCTTTGCTGCATACCTCGGTTGTAACGAGTGGTTATTTCAGTCAAAGTTGCTCTTCTATCAGCTTGAATCAGTCGGCCCATTCTCCTCTGACCTCTAGCATCAACAAGGCATTTTCGCCCACAGGACTGCCGCATACTGGATGTTTTTCCCTTTTCACACCATTCTTTGTAAACCCTAGAAATGGTTGTGCGTGAAAATCCCAGTAACTGAGCAGATTGTGAAATACTCAGACTGGCCCGTCTGGCACCAACAACCATGCCACGCTCAAAATTGCTTAAATCACCTTTCTTTCCCATTCAGACATTCAGTTTGGAGTTCAGGAGATTGTCTTGACCAGGACCACACCCCTAAATGCATTGAAGCAACTGCCATGTGATTGGTTGGTTAGATAATTGCATTAATGAGAAATTGAACAGGTGTTCCTAATAATCCTTTAGGTGAGTGTATACAGCTAACAGAATTCAGCACGCAAGCCCTATTGGCAGACTTTTGGGTGCAAAGGATGGGAGATGACCCGGACCTGTCAAACGAGCTGTGATTCTGTGTTTCTGATGCCTTTCTCCACAACGTCCCTTTGCGAGACTGGATGCTCTGCCCTCAAGGCGATCCAGACCAAGTACTGACAGAGATGATTTGAGACCAAAGCCATCTCCAGTTTCCCTGCCATCAGTGATTCATGTGATAACAAGCAGGGACATCCGCCACAATGAATGAAGGTAAGTTTTTGTTTTAATTGGCATCAGTCCTGCATTACTCAACAAGAACGTACAATGTGTCCTCGTCTTTCAGTGCTTAACTATAAATGTGTGAATAGTAAACTTTACATATCCTTTTTTATTATCAACACAAATACATGATTGTTATTTTCTTACCCTAGGTTGTGTGTGAAGTGTTTGAGACCAGCGCGGAGGATTACATTTAATTTTTCCATAGTTTTGTATGTATGCGTGTGCGTTTTGTTGTATCGCATTATTGTACCTTTCATATCTATGTATGCAATTGTGTACACACACACATACACACACACACACACACATATATATATATATATATATATATATATATATATATGACTCTCAGATGGGATATTATTTGGAATGGGGTGCGCAGTTTGAAAACCCCTGCACCAGAGCGAATGACTACCGCGTTAAACACAGACGTCAATCCTGTGCCCTATTTACAGATCTAAAGGGTCGGATTTATTTACCGATAATACATACATACATATATACATACACATACGTGTATAAACGATAAATCAGCCTAATGTCATCCATTGGCATCGCTAGATCCTATATTTAGTGGCCCTTACTCACTCGTTTACACACCAGTGTGTGACACAGGGCATTTAAAAAAAACTGCAAACTGGAATTCATGTTCAGGTGTGTTGAGGATGAAGTATGTCATTTAAGGTGTGTAATGACAAACCTCACAGTCATAGGTGTACCCCCCACATAAATACTAAATACTAATTCACTGCCATCTAGATCAAAGTGATTTTTGAAGTCGGGATGGGATAAGAGCCAGATTGTATACGTCAGAAAAGCAATCTCAATTTTATGAAATGCATGTCGGTTTTAAAACTGAATTGAAGAAATTGCAGTTTTTGCAGAATATAACATTTGTGCTAAGTTAATATCCTAAAAAGCGGTTAAAGCTATAAAGTGAAGTACTTTCCCATTCGATTAATGTATTTATTTATTCATGTATTTACTTGTTGGCAGACACCCATATCCAGGGCAACTTACAGGACACATGAGCAAAACAAAAGTGGAAAAATAACTGCAAAATACAATTACAGTGTCGTGTGCAGGACGGCTCAGGAAGTGATGACACCAAAGGATCAGCATCAGTTTCCCGGTGGCTTCATTGATTTTGAATGTCTTTCTGTACTGGGCCGTGGTGGGTTTGGCTAGGTATACGGAGTCATTACTAAATGCTTGTGTTGTGAAGTTAGATCCTGGGGTTGAGAGTGGAGTTTGCCCATCTTGAATGTCTTGCTTTGACAGGTGCTGCTTGCCATGGCCAGAAACACGGGGGAAAAGGTAGCAGTCAAAGTGCTGAGGAAAGCAGACTACACAAACAGTGCAGCTGTTGACAGGTATGGCTTATTTTGGTTCTAGTGAGGCTTCTGGGTATCTAAATAGAGTAAAGATACATAAACCTAGTCATGTTTTGATGCTATTCACCAAGGGCCTGCATTAGCAAGGTCTTCATTCACTTCTTTAACGTTCTTACTCTGTAGGAAAGCCACCATTTTGTTGCATGTGCGGACTTCTTCACCTAAGCTGTTTATGAATGTACATTCGGGTGCTGTCTGTCTTTTGTCTCGCCCCAGCCTCATGCGTGAAAAGCGGGTGTTCGAGGAGGTGAGCAGCGTGCTGATCACAATAGGTATGAAGATGCAGATTGACAGTTGCTGGAGTCTGTTTGTATTTTATTTTAGATCCGATCACATCGATGGCTGGAGTTCCTGCATTGACAGGACACTGGCTGGGTTGGCTCATTCCCATTTGAGTGCAATCTGAGTTTATTAGCCAAAAAGGACAAATATTTGACCTGTGCTTTTTCTATTGTTGTCTCTTTTCTTGAACAGCTTCACTGCTGCTTGTGTGGTGCTGGGGGTGGAGTTTCTGCACAGCCGCAACATTGCACACAGGTAAGTTGTCACACATCAGCAACTTTTACAATATACAAAGAATCAAAAATCCCCAGTGTCACTGAGGTCAAACCCCACCTAATCTATTCACCTCTTTCTTTGAATTGCTCATTGATTTTGTAAATGATTTATTGTGACGCTAACATATCCACATAATGGAAGTCACTTCCTAAAATCAGGTCCACTGAATGCCAGCAGTGTGAGACATGTATGTTTCCTTTAATGGGTGAGCGTGACATAGTTATTGTGTTCCTGGCAAGATATTCTAATATAGAATACGTGATTATACTGTATTTTTATTGCAGAGACTTGAAGCTGGAGAATCTCCTCCTGGACAGCCAAGGCTTTGTGAAAATTGCCGAGTTTGGGATGTGCAAAGAAGGTACATTACAAGAACAATAGTATTGATTTCCTAGTTTAGCGCTGTATGTATTATTTACATGTTTACTAATTTCCCGACTGCTCTTCATTGTTCTGCTAGGCATTGGGTATGGCGATCGGACGTCTACATTCACCGGCACGCCCCTGTTCATGGCTCCTGAATTGCTGACCAGGGCTGTTGATTGGTGGGCACTGGGGGTGCTGCTGTTTGAAATGATGGTTGGCCAGGTGGGTGTTGTTAACATTGCAATGATGAATTTCACTGTCTATTCTGTCACTGATCTGCTTTAATAAGTCATGTCTCAGGTGTGAATTGACCACTTGGTTGCACAGTAGACACTATTTGTGTCTGTGTGGCTTTTGCACCCCTAGGCTCAGGTTGTGAATAATTCAAAGGTTCGGTCTGGAGTAATACTTTAATGTGCTCTCCTCTCTTTCTCCTGGTGCCCATAGACTCCTTTCAACAGCAGCAACCACGCGGAGCTGTACGACAGCATCATTCAGGACCCAGTGTCTTTCCCACGGTTCCTGTCAGCCGAAGCTGTGTCGGTCATCACAGGGGTTCGTATGCTGGGGTTGTTTCTTCTTGTGACTCCAGCTTGTCCCGCGGTATCCTGCTTACCAGCCATAATGAATGCACGTCACTGTTATTGAAATGTTTTGGAATCAGAGACCCAGTGACTGTGTGGTGGTGGAGTGAGGCTCACAGTCACAGCGCACATGCGCTCATTGGCACTTCGCACTACGAGAACTTCTCTCATCGTGTTTCAACTTTCAGTCCATTGATGGAAAATAACATGCGTCTCCTTCTTGTTTTGCAGCTTTTGCAGAAAATTCCCAGAGTGGCGCCTGGGGGCCGGGGAGCGCGAAGCGGAGGACGTGAAGATAAACCCCTTCTTCAGAGTACGTGGCACACGCAACTGCTTTACGGCCCCTCCTTGCCATGAAGACAACACCACCTTATCCTTCCGTTCTTCTCTCTCATTTCAGAGTGTGGATTGGCTTGCACTGCTATGCCAAAACGTGAGCCTTCCTTCAACCCTGCAATAAAAGAGCGCCAGGCCCTGTGCACCTCAGTCTCCCCCACCCCCTCTCCGCCTCACGAGCGCAGGGTCCTCAGCGAAGAGGAGCAGGAACTCTTCAGGGACTTTGAATATGTTGCGGAGTGGTTCTAGCGCTGGCGTTGGGGAAGCAACAGCAGACTAGTAGACCAGCAGACCAGTAGACTAGCAAACCAGTAGAACAGTAGAACAGTAGACCAGCAGACTAGCAGACTAACAGACCAATAGACCAGCAAAACAACAAACAGCAAACGGCAAACCAGACAAACACTGAAAGAGAGGCAAAGGAAAGCCAGGGCTGGAGAGAGGGAAATCACTTGCAGTTTTTGGAACTGGCTTTATTTTGAACTTTGTCTGCATTACAGCGAGGAGACCTAGTTCTCCTGTTTACCTCCTCCCCCTGGCATTCTCTGAACTGAACTGCACCTGGACAAAGAAAAAGTATAATTGTGGATCAGACACTAAAGTTTGCGGCAAGAAACCAACATTAAATATTGACAGTTCTCATCCTACCTGAGGTTTCGCTGCCACTGGTTCAATTGAAGAAGCCCCACTGAGGCAAATTGAATCAGGGTCTGTACCTAGTTTTCTATATTAACTATCCTTTTTGTTTTCCAGCCTGCCGGTGTCCGTTTGGCCAACAGGGCACTGGCTGGGCTCCTGGGAAGAGAAAGCACGGGAGATCCACATCACTTACCTGTGCGGGTCAAACACTGTGAAAGAAATGGGAAGAAAGGGTTGTTAGTGTCCTTGCGGGTTTGTGTTACAGTTGTGAGAGAGAGTGGGTAGTACGAGTTCCTCTCTCGTAAAACAAAGGAGGTGGTGTGGTCTTGTAGTGTGTCGCCCCTATTTACCCACTAGGTGGTGACAGGTATTTATAAGAATTAAAAAAACGTAAATCGCTTATATAGTGGAGTTTACTTCAAAAGTGGAGTTGTGGATCCAGCACTCTTCCAAATATCTCCATACGGCCTCTATTTGCAATGCCAAGTCGTATGTCAAAGGATGCTCATTGTGCTGAAGGACAACATCCGGGATTTTATACAATGGCTATGGCCTTGCATTTTGCATGACTATTTCAGTCCTGCAAAACACAGAGCCCTGGCAATGCAAATCAGGCACACACTGCAGAGAACAATATCTCTGGCTGAACTAGGAGTTGTGCATTAATGTACTCTACTGTCTATCAAAAGTTTTGCAGCAGACATTAAAGCCAGCTCTGGACCTTCACTCTATTAAATACAGTGTCAATAGCTGTCTTTCAGCATTTGTCTCTAGTTCCATTACTTCAGTTGAATATGTGATACTTTAAAAGTGTGGATCAACCAGCAGATGTCACTGCTGCACAGAAAAATTGTACAGTCCAGCTGCCAGCTACATGCCCACAATAGCTAATTGTAATTTGCCCAGGGAGACACATAGGATCTCAATATGTTACCCCTTATCCATGTTTTAAAACATCAAAAATCATTTAAAATACGGAGGAAACTGTTAAATGTTTCAATCTATACCTTGTTTTTAGTATCAGCCAATGAAAATTGACAATCCAAAGCATAGACCTGTCCTGTACATTTAGGCAGGCTAGTTGGGCTCCAGTTGACCTGCTCTTCTGTCTGACATGGTGCTTAGTTTTCTGTGAAAATGCTGGGGGAAGCATTGAAACATATGTATTGGTTAGGGGAGTGAGAGACCCTTGACAGCTCTGCTATAATCAGACTGGGGTGACACCAAACACATTATTAACTCCACAGATGGTCCCAGCCTTCTTTTGAGTTCTGCATTGTTTTTACTGCTGCTGCATGGAAAGGAGTTAAGTATGTGTATATCAGGTAATTTAAACGCTATTCACAGGCCTCACTACTTAAGTCAGGAGCTGGTTTTTATGCTGTTTCACATCAGTACTTTCTATATTGGCTCAGATTACAGTTAAGTCTAAAGAGGACTGTCATTACCTGCAAAACACCTGCTGAGCAATTGAGGCAGATCCACAAAAGACTTTACTGAAGGATTTACACTTACACACAGCATTACTGATTCAGTCTAAATCTGTGAAAATCAGCTGTAAGAAAAAGTCAATGATGTAAAACAGGACACAGCCCAAAACGTTCATCAAAACATAATATCGGTGTCAAGTGTTTTCAGTCCGCACTACACATACAATCCTGGTGGGAATTTGAAAATCAGTTCATTTTCTTGAGACGCAAAGGAAACCACTTAACACGGTGAATCCAAACAGTGTCTTTTTAATCTCTCTATTCCAAACGGAGCAGTAAATCATTGGCCAACAAGAGTAACCTAGATTCATTGATTTTAATTATATTGTCGTTAAATGACTAATCCTTTAGACAAGTCTGATGCACAAGCGGATAACAGATTTGAACATAAAAATAAATAAAAAAAACACTCCAAATCAAAGCAAGATTAGATCGGCAAGTGGAGGAATTAATGCCTTTCTCTGTGTGAGTCAAGAAAAATCGTATTAGAATAATTTGTGCAATTACACTCTTCTCATTGTTTCTCTTGGACGCATGGGTACATCAGCTCAGTAACACTTAACAGCCTGTTCAGTTGTTGAATAATGCATGCAAGCACCCAAAAGAGGAATCAACCCTTTTCCAACAGTATTATTATACCATAGTTTTGTTGATAATTGTGATAAAGATGTTGACTATTGTTGTTTACAAGCCACTGTGATTGAATTAAGCAATTAGCTCAGTATCTATTTTCATTGTGTTTTAATTTACTCGACTTCTGCAGCAGATTCTGTGCAACTCTCCAAAAATATACCGACAAATCTACAGGCTGAACACCAGTGAATTCGCAATCCATGGTCTGAATCTTTGCATGATCTATTTTAAGTCAATTTGAAAAGCAATATTATTATAACCTGGGCTCATGCTCATTGCTTTCATATGAGTTTCGATGTCTATGAATAGAATGAACCATAATAACTCTGTTTATGAATGGATTTAATGTGTGCGTGCATTTTATGGGTGTAACGTAGGCTAATGTCATTGAGCTCAATGGAGAATTAATTGTGTACATGGCACACAGTCTTCTTAGCAGCACAGTTAGCTAAAGGCAGCTCCAGGAGTTGCCTCTAGGGGTGGGTTAATCTCTTTATACATACGGTACTACATGTCTTATTAAAACAAATACATTTTTTTTAACCTACATTCAATGCAAAACATTACCATAAACTAATGGAGCAATTGTGATTTTTTTTGTTGTATCATAGTTATTCCTATGTAGACAAACTGTCATTTTAACTCAGCATGATCAGAATGCTTGAAACAGACCCACGTTACTCAGAGACATTTTTCTTTTGAAATATTGCAAAAACCACAAACCCTCATCACAGACAAAGGAAGAATATATCACCATTTCTGTCCACAGCACACTTCCTCTGTGCAGCGCTTACGTCACAATATCCTTGACATTAAACAGAGCATTGTTTCAAATGCATCACTCAATAAATGACATGATAACCCATTTATAGTTCTTGAAAAGACAGGTATTACATTAACATTGGGCAATGCTAGGGTTTCTTTGTCTGCAGTTTACAGTGGGCAGAAGAAGCACTTAACTGACAAATGTATCCATGTTTCAAAAAAGATAAGTTAAACATATTTGATGGGGGTTCAGACTCAGATTATTGCATTCGTCACAGCCTGGAAATGATTTTTCTCAACATGCCATCGACTTTATTTTCGAATGCATACTTAAATGTAGGATAACTCCGGGACATCAGTGATATAAAGTTTCAGTCCAGCCCGCCCAGATAAATTCAATGTTCTATTTGTAATGTCTGTGAAAATGTATGTGAGAGACGTACAAATTTGATGTTTGAAATAATCACTTCAGGGGAATATTTATATTGGACTTATTTTCAGTCTGTTTTTAATAAATAAACATTTGTTTGTCATGAATGCAGACAAAGACAACATCATTCTTGAAATATTTCCAGATTCACCCTTTTAACTCATGACTTCAATCTTTATTGAACTAGCCCAATACCTCATATGGGAATGAGCTGTGCAGAAGTGAAATACTTTAATACAATGTCATGTGGGTGGCCAGCAAGAGAAATCCTAAACCACTTCCCTCATAAGAAGAGATTTACTCCAGATTCAGGCCTTGGCTCCATGGATTAATGACGACATTTTAAAACCTAATTCTCAAAACCTGGCAAGCTATGCTGGATACATTTATGTTCATAAAGTTCTGCAGTTATAAAGAAAATACATTCCTTTTTTGCAGGAGGAAAGAGATTAAACCTCTTTGTAATACTAAGGAGTGCGGTACGTGCATCAAAGTCTGACAAGACGGTCTACAGCCTGTTCTCATTATTCATTATTTTTATACTCCTACACAATTATTTATGTGTCTGAGCTCTCGTGAACTGAAGAACTTGTTCTCATTCTCAAGCTATTTATCCTGTTAAATAATGCGTGACCCTCCCAAAGCCATTCTCAGGAAAACAACTGGAATAAAAGGCCTTCCTGGAACACACTGTTACAGATCTTGCGCCAGGTGCAGGTTGCAGTATCAGACATGTTATTCTCAGTTACCCAGTACACACAGGATAGATTACTGGGAAAAGGATAGGTGCACAGACTGCCGAACACTCGTTTCTAACTTTTAAACGTGATTGTTTGAAATTCCTTACTTGGTCGCTGCTAGGAACTCAGACAGCTTGGCCTATACATTTGGATTCATCTCCTTGTGCACCAGTGGTCCAAATTGGGCACAGGCTCAATGAGTCCATGTGGTTGAGCTCAGGCCTCCAGACTTTGCTTACTCATGGCTGTGTTTTGAAAGGAGGATCAGACCACATGTTCAGTCAGAGGACCCTCATCTGCCTTTCATCAAGTGGTGGTTACCATGGTGAGAATAAAGTTGGAACTGGGCTTTGTGATTGGACAGAAAGTAAACCGGAAAATCCTGTTACAGCAGACCAATTTTGCGTTATAAATATCCCAAAATATATGTTTTAAAGGAAGAAATACCAAAAATGTTGATTTTCCAGTTATAGCTTATATTTCAGTCATGTGGGAAAATCAGAATGTGAACCACACCATGATTAGAAATGAATATTTCACAAACATATTTTGCTTTTGTAATCCATTTTGGGTTGTAATCCCATGTAAACTTCCAATCCCGGTAATCTTGTATTGAAACCTCTGCAAAATGCTGCATTGTCTTTGGCTGCCTGGTATCTAATTAAAATATGGATACTGCAATATGGTATAGTTTATAAGAGATGGGTATTTTGTATTGTAAATATTAACAATATTCAGATAATGAATGGGAAATTACTTACATAATTTCGTAAATATTCATATGCTCTCTCTCCTTGAAAATGTTTTGCTTAGTAAAATGAATGCTGTTGGTGCAAAGCATGTCTTAAAGGTAGTCCGTCTTAGACTCTTTGTACAATGATATTTTAATAACATGGCAATTATATGTTTGCAGACATATTAAATCCATACCAATAAACCTTGCTCTTCTTATCAGCATAACACATCCTATGATTTACTGTTGGCAGTATGCAATATAATGTAAAGCCATAAAACCTCTTCACATAAGTTTCATATCCAGAAATACAAACACAAGTCATTTTTAAATACAAAACTACCACTTATTCCAATACTAACTCACTTCAATTAAATCCTGAGAGATTAGGGCACTCAGTGATTCCAAAAGAGGAAGTATGTAGAAAGAGCTCCTTTGCTCCTTATGCTATGCCTTGTTATAAGAAAAGGGTCTGAACAAACATTAATACAGCCAGCATTTCAAATACACACTCCCATCCAAGGATTTCAGCTTTTAAAGTATGACACACTTTTATCTATTATACCCAAAAAAAACTATCTTGGTTTACATTCTGGAGAGGTTAATAAACTGAGTTGGTGTTTAAATGTATGATCTACTGCTCATGGAGCGGAAACACACATTTCTGATGCCAAGCTAATATTGAGAAATAAACCAAAGACACGTCAGCACAAACAGCTTCAGTGCAATAAGTATCCTTCTTAAACATATAAATAATTAGAGCTGACTAATAATGAACAACAAGCATTTCTCTGCGTGTTTAAATAAATCACACTTGGCGCTTCAAAAAATAAATAAAACATTTTATTGCTGGATTTTCAATTATTGTCATATTAAAGTGCTCGTTAAGAAGTTGTAGATTCTGTTTGTCAGGTTATCTAAAGAAAAAGAAAATAAACATGTCACTATATATATATATATATATATATATATATATATATATATATATATATATATACACTCACCTAAAGGATTATTAGGAACACCTGTTCAATTTCTCATTAATGCAATTATCTAACCAACCAATCACATGGCAGTTGCTTCAATGCATTTAGGGGTGTGGTCCTGGTCAAGACAATCTCCTGAACTCCAAACTGAATGTCTGAATGGGAAAGAAAGGTGATTTAAGCAATTTTGAGCGTGGCATGGTTGTTGGTGCCACACGGGCCGGTCTGAGTATTTCACAATCTGCTCAGTTACTGGGATTTTCACGCACAACCATTTCTAGGGTTTACAAAGAATGGTGTGAAAAGGGAAAAACATCCAGTATGCAGCAGTCCTGTGGGCGAAAATGCCTTGTTGATGCTAGAGGTCAGAGGAGAATGGGCCGACTGATTCAAGCTGATAGAAGAGCAACTTTGACTGAAATAACCACTCGTTACAACCGAGGTATGCAGCAAAGCATTTGTGAAGCCACAACACGTACAACCTTGAGGCGGATGGGCTACAACAGCAGAAGACCCCACCGGGTACCACTCATCTCCACTACAAATAGGAAAAAGAGGCTACAATTTGCACAAGCTCACCAAAATTGGACAGTTGAAGACTGGAAAAATGTTGCCTGGTCTGATGAGTCTCGATTTCTGTTGAGACATTCAGATGGTAGAGTCAGAATTTGGCGTAAACAGAATGAGAACATGGATCCATCATGCCTTGTTACCACTGTGCAGGCTGGTGGTGGTGGTGTAATGGTGTGGGGGATGTTTTCTTGGCACACTTTAGGCCCCTTAGTGCCAATTGGGCATCGTTTAAATGCCACGGCCTACCTGAGCATTGTTTCTGACCATGTCCATCCCTTTATGACCACCATGTACCCATCCTCTGATGGCTACTTCCAGCAGGATAATGCACCATGTCACAAAGGTCGAATCATTTCAAATTGGTTTCTTGAACATGACAATGAGTTCACTGTACTAAACTGGCCCCCACAGTCACCAGATCTCAACCCAATAGAGCATCTTTGGGATGTGGTGGAACAGGAGCTTCGTGCCCTGGATGTGCATCCCACAAATCTCCATCAACTGCAAGATGCTATCCTATCAATATGGGCCAACATTTCTAAAGAATGCTTTCAGCACCTTGTTGAATCAATGCCACGTAGAATTAAGGCAGTTCTGAAGGCGAAAGGGGGTCAAACACAGTATTAGTATGGTGTTCCTAATAATCCTTTAGGTGAGTGTATATATACACACACACTTTTATTTAATTATAGGAATAGGAAATGGGTTAAAGCAAAAGGAATAGATTCTTGGCATTTAAATTGCTCTTAGCAGGATGGTTATGCAAAACTTGTGATGATGAAACAAATTAAACAAAATGAAAAAAAAGAAAAAAAAAGAACCACACACACATACTAAACCTTTGGTAATTGAAATATAACTTAGACAGGTCTAGGCTGGTGCATAAAAAGCCTTTTCTTGCAAAATGCCACAAACACATTTTACTGGCATGAATTTGGCACTATCAGGTAATCCTAGAACAGAACAACTTATGTGGCATACCATCTTCATTGTTTATCTGCAGCGTGGATAAGTATTTTTGTTCCGTCTCTTTGTTCTGCTACAAAAGTAAATGCATTAAACGAAAGACACATATGCATGGGAAATTCCCCTGAAGATGTTTTCAAAGGGGGTGCTTTAGTGGCATTTTACAACTCAAGTTTTTGGTTGGCTAATCACAATTATCCCCCTGGGCTGGCACCACACCCTTTTAAGAAACCTCTGCTCTGAACTGAAAGACAACCACAACTACGGTGGTGGTGGAGGCATAGGAAAAACAGAGACCCTTTGCATTTTGAGTTTATGTTAGTTCAGGCCTATGTGCTGGTGTTTTTTTTTTTTTTTTGTGAGGTATATTTAAATTAAAGTATTGAATTTTCTTTAATTCTGCTTCTGCCTCCTGGATGCCAGCTCACTCTATACAAACAACAAAGTGGATTGACAACAAGTTTTGGAAAGCTGTTTAACTGTTGCATGAACTCATATTCCAAGTCTAATTTAAAACACCACAACAATATCAAAGGAGGTGTGGGATCACAATATGCTTGGATCGCAAGCAAATAGAACTAATAACAAAACAATTAGGGCTTGTGATCTGAATGAAGAAAAACAGTGCTGGTGATACTGGCTGCAGAGCAGGGTGATGGCATAAGTTCTCTCGTTACAGTCAGAATGGGACCATTTTCAGGGTTGCTGGAAGGTAGTCAGAGATGCTGTTATCTTCCTGTTCCCAGGTAGCATGTACCCCCAGGTGGGGAAATGAGGAAGATGGAAGTTGGGGAGTGATGTTAAGAGACAGCTATGTGACAAAATTATCTTCATATGTAAGGAAATGTGTGCAAATAGAAATGGACAAAATAAGTAAGGTTTCAAATGGAGATATGTATAGCCTGTGCTCTGCTTGTACATAAACCTAATATACTAAACAATAGGTAGTTATTCACATTAACAATAGATATTGTAAAATGTATTATTTTGAATTGCTATGTTTTAGCTAAATTTAATTTGTAATGATTTGTAATGATTGATGCCTGTATTTTTGCACTTTGTTTGCACTTATGTTTGTAAGTCGCCCTGGATAAGGGCGTCTGCCAAGAAATAAAAATAATAATAATAATAATAATAATAATAATAATAATAATAATAATAATAATAATGCATAGTAATTTAACATTAAATACACTGAACCAAAACGCAACATTATGCAGCATTTTGACATGCAATATATGAATAACACAAGTGCAATTAGTTATGCCTTAGTGTGAGGTGCACATTACACAATAAAATGAAGATAGATCAGCATCAATACATTATCAATTCAATACATGGTTATGTTTCTTTAAATAAAGCTGTACAGCCGCAGAATCACTGGAGACATGTACTTTGCCGTGTTTACATGTATGTTATCTGCTCCATAAAAGAGAACTTACCTGGGCTGTAGATCATCAAGGTATTTTGTATGTTTTTCATGCCTATACCTTTTTCTACATATGAACTAACAGACTTGTCATCGTGAAGAAACAAGAAACACCATCTGGATACAATTGTAAATTATGGTTGTAAATCCTATTAATATATTATTTGTTGCAAAAACTGACTGGTTAAAACAGTTTAACATTTATTCAAACCATATTATTGCTTTCTGCACTTTCCAATTAGGGTGAGAAGTATGTATTGGTGTAGGACTAGTTGTAATAAAATGTAGCTTTGCAGTATTATTTATTTATTTGCCTTAGCAATGATTATGCAAAAGCAGGGCTTAATTTGTACATCACAAGGGAGAAAGGCAGAGGGCGAATAACCTCTTTAATGTGCAGATATGAGCCCAATTAAGAAAAGACAGATCAAGTTTGGTAAAGGACAGCCAAGAAGTGTCATATGGGAATGAAAACCAAAATTCATATGCAACCACAAAATATCTAAAAACTGTAATAGGCAACCAAAAAGTGTCTTGTGTGTCTAAAGAGTGTCATACAAAAGCAAAAAGTGTCATATGGAAATAAAATGTGTTGTTGGGGACTAAAGAGTGTCATAGAGCAGGGGTGTGCAACCTGCGGCCCGCGACCACCCTCCCCACCCGCCACAAAAATTAAAAATAACAATAAAGTAGTGTATTTATGACGTGTTACTCCTTTATTGCATTGTTAACATGTATTTATTGCATTACATTGTTATTTGTAAAATAAAATGTAGCATTTGTGATTGTAATGGTGGTAAAATGGGTTTTGACACTCGGACTTGCGGTCCACATTACTTTAAATACAATAATTGAGACGAGTAATTTGAAAGTTGTTTCTAGTTTCTTGCTTGAGGTACGCCACCTGATTTCAACTGCGGAATGTCGCAGCACAGGGTTTTGACTCATTTCAGTTTTATTTTCGTTTTAAGTCAATGCATCATTTTATATTTCAAACTTTTGGCTGTCTAATGACACTATTGTGTGTATATATATATTAAAATGATAAGCTTTTTGTAAATGTTTACAAACATGATCAACAACTAAATAATTATGTTATTAAATAATGGGTACTATGGTTAATTATCTTTCATTTACAACCAGGAATACGAAATACATCGCCGGTAACTTTACATTGTGAACCTCCTGGCTTGGAAAATGTAATTTATTAAAACATACTTTAATTTACCAAAGAAAATCGGTCGTATTTCAGAGGGAATTAAATAAAACAAAAGGATCAGACTAAAGCCCTGGGGATTCGCAGAAAACGTGCACATGTTCTCGCCCAAAACGAAAGCGTTTTCCGGCTTTACTATTCCTACATTATGCAGAGTGTGACGCGCCCGTGGGCGTGTCTTGGCACGTATCAACCAATGGGTGAGAGACGTACGTTTGACTGACGGGTGATTTACTACGGTCGGTGCTTTTCTCGACGCCGAATGAGGAGCTCGCCTTTACATTGAAGTACCGTGCTCAGCCTGGGGGCGGGGGCTAATTAACACGCGTCCAATGGCCACAGCGGTGGCGGCTGACTGACGGCAGGCTGCTCGGGTGGTTGACAGCGGCCGTGCTGGCGACGCGGGTCGGGTTTAGGAAGCGCCCGCGGTCTGAGAGCCGGGTGTCGGAGCAGCTGCGGATATCAGCCCTGTATTACAGCCGGGAGCCGACGCCACACCTGCGGCTCTGTGCGCACATGCTGACCGAGGAAAGCGGGCGCGTTTCCCTGTAGCCCTGCGCCCGAGGATGCGTGCGGCGCCGCTGGCTGTGCTGGACGCGCTGCGGCGGAGTAAGTCATTCTCACGGCCAGGAGCAGGAAGACGCTCGGGCTTGTTCTGCCCTTTCTCTCCGAAACCGGGCTGTTCCGCGACAAAGAGCACAGCCCAGCCGACCCCAGTTTCCGGCTGCATGTGTGCTTCATTGAGGGGAAAACAACAACAACAACAGTCATTATTATAGCGGCGCACTGACGCCAGGAGCTCCGGAGTCAGTTCTCTTGACAGAAGAAGCGTTTCGTTCACATTTGGCCATTTGGGGGCAGATACCATTGACTCGCTCAGGGCTGGTGCGGTAACAGACAAGTGCCTTCAGCTCGGGCAGGTAGAGGCTGTCTTATGATACGGGCTCCGCGGCGCTGAGGAACGGAGTCATTATCCCCTATTTAGGAACTTGATTGGAAATTAAAGCTTCATGCAATGCATCCACCGAGAGCTCGTTAAGAAGAGGAAGAGCAGAAGAAAGGGAGCAGCAAGTCCGCACAGTAAGACAGACATTACGATGTGTGATCATTAGCCAGTCGGATGACAATGGCAGTGTGTGCAGCCAGACTCTAATACGGCTCATTCAGATGGCATTACTTCCGCTATTGGAGAATTGAACTGCGCAGCCCGGCCAATATAGTAGCACATCTCTCTGCACATTGTTGGTCATCGGGGTTGACAATTCAGTGCATCTTCACACACACACCAGTCCAGACATCCACAGACCAGCCTGTACTCTTATGGCGGAGTTTGGCAAGGAGAACGGCGGAGTGTCTTCTTCACCGATCGCGGGCAAGAGAGCGGCCGTGGCCGGCGACGATGCGCCGGGGGAGGCGGCGCTCGGAGACCCGCTGTCCAACGGGGACTGTGGGGTAGGAGGGGAGATGGTGGGCTCGGGGTCTCCAGCACAGCCGGGAAGCCCGGGGATGGACACGGCTAACAACACCTCGGTCGGGCTGGAGGGTAAACCTGGCATCCCACGGAGGAGCAGTATTATCAAGGTAAGGGTGTAGCATTGCATAGTTACAGTTGCATGTCTAGGCTTCAGTCTTACCACACATTTGTACTCATAACCTGATTTTGTTTGCTGTACAATGCAATGCATGTGGGCTCTTGTCGACGGTGTGCATGAGACGTCTCTATCAGGTATTATTTTTGCAATATGTGGAAGGATCTGAGGATACTTATTTCTGTTTTGCACAGCTTTAAAATGTAGTCCTAGCTTCAGTCACAAAAGGTAAAGAGGGGAACCGAAGTTGTTGTGCATGCTAGCAGGTATGCGGAGGATGGTTTAAATATACTACTATTAAGAAGGGGAACCAGTCGAAATGATTTCCATACAGAGCATACATGCAAAAACACCTGTTATTTCTACACTATTGTCTGCTGACGAAGTGTCCTTGTATTGCAGTCTCGCAAGTTTGGTATGGTCATGCAGACATGCTGGTGTTGCATGCTGCAGTAGCGCTGAGATTGCACAGGACTCCACCGTGCACTGGGCGTTAGGCTTTACCACGCAGTTTCTCGTAGGGACGACACGCAGACGGATGGCAAATAAAGTTATTTTCGACGTGCACGCAGCAAAGTTAGAGCCACCAATCTTGTCTGTAAAAGTGGCTTTCTGGATTACAGCAGGCTGAGGGCAGCGATTCACTTCAGCGTTGAAGCCTTGCATATTTATAGATTACATTACGGATCCTGCAACAGCATTGCTTTGAACACCAGTCTGCTTTGTATTGAAACTTTTAAACAACGATAGGACCGTGGATATGTACTGGTTGTTCGAATTACATTATAGATACACATTGAAAATGGATAACCTAAAACCCTGAAATTGCACAATTTAAATTACATCAGAAAGTAATTCTATAGCAGCATTAACATATATATCCACAGCCCGAGGTGTACTGTCCTATATTGTTTGGACAAAAGAAAAAAGATCAAGTTTGTCTGTCAGCTATTCTGGTTTTCCTGGAATGAACCAGCTTTTGAGGAACCCCGGATAGCATTACACTTTCCAGGGAAATTGAATTGTTGCCTAATGTAAAGATAAAATAAAAACAAGACACTACAAGTAACCATGGCATGCGCTGTCAAAGGTACAGCATTTTTATAACAAAACAGAACAGAACATAGCCTCTAGAGTTTGTATATGGTGCAGGTAGTTGATTAACTTGATTAAATTGTATAAGTGTATTATTGTAGACAAGAACAAACTCTGTTGTGCATAATGTTAATGAGACAGTTATGTTCATTTAATTTGGTTTTCATAAGTCTCCATTACAGTGTACAATGGTGCAAATAAGCTGAGTTGGGCCTAAATTGAGGTAGTCGATTACATTGATTTATCAATGAAACAGGTGTGTCATTTACAATAGTAATTGGCAGCAGGTTGGAGAATCACACAAGCTTCTGGGAATGTTAATTTACCAGACTGATCAATTAATTAGTTGATTGGCAACTGGAACACCTTTTACTGTGATTTTAGCCTAGTCCACACCATTCTCTATTATGTGATGTTAAAAAATATACATTGGTAGTTTTAAAGCATTTCATTGCATCATAGGAAATGCATTACTGTCAGTTTGTGTTGGCTAAAAAGGAGAAATTCAATTTACAGCAAGGTCTTGCACAACTTGTGTTTAATGTTGCATTCTGTGAGATTGTGAGAATTCTGTAGGGTATGTGAAAAGATGCAAAACGGCACAGGATACATTGGCCACCTAATGTTTGCAATTCAATTGCATGAAACATCAGAACGTACCACATGAAACAACTCCATTCCGTACAGTGTTGAAAGCACAGTCCTTTGCAATTGATGATTAAGAATTAGTGCTACATGACATATAGTAAGTTCCCATCATTCTGTTATGTGTAGTATGGTATTCATCATTTCCACTGAAAGCGACTTGTTTAATGCTTCCCCAAAGACTTTCAAAGCCTCCAAACTCTCTTCTTTCAGTTCTGCAGGCCTTGGAAGGCATTGTGTGACACAAGGGATGGCATGTTGCTAGGTCCTGTTCTGTGAAAATCTTGATAATGGTTGACCCATTTGATCAATATGTTGTTTTTCTTTCTTTTTCTTTCTGTAGCCTGTTACTTCTCTGGAATTAAGTCATGGTCTTCAGCAGATCTGTGCATTCTATTGCCACTTTGTTGTTTAATGAAGATTGTTTGCCCTTGCATATTTCATCACGTCTCTTATGAAAGCGCAACGCTTTTCTTCTTACTGAGAAGAACCATCGAGCCATAAAGCAGCATAAAAAATCTGAATCTTTCTTTGATTATGGTTTAAAATGAAAGGAATGACGCAGTTATGAAAAGTCATTGTTTCCAAAAGGGTTCTTTATACTGTGTCTCGATGTGACATCTTTCATTCTGAGCAAAAACAATATTCTTTCTAATCAGGCTGCATAAATGCATAGTGAATTCAATCCAGAGTGAAGGCATCGCTCTTATCTGTAGGAAGACAGAACCGGTGAATATCATGTGTAGGCAGTTGGAAATGTAAGATTTGGAGATGTATGAGATTCTGTAGAGGGCATATATAGTCCTCAGCACTAATCTTACACATGGTTTACTATAGACTTATGAACCATCCACCATTTACACATCATCCAATTTTGTTTTTGCACAGAACGTTTGAAATCATACGGATGTTTTTACCACAGAAGAAATGTTGCTTTGTATTTATTGAATACAAATTCATCATACATTTCGTAAGTTCATTACCCTTAATTATCACTTGATCATTAGTGAGCCAGTCACTTGGGTTCTCTGTGGCAGGTTTAGCACATGATTCCAACAATTGAACAGATCACTTATTGACATTTTATTTTTGAGCTTAAAAAGATTTTAAAAATAATAATAATAATAATGAACATGTTTTGACAACACAATGGCCATCCTCCACGATTCTCACAACTGAATTTGGCAATATGGAGAACAGATGATGTAATATTTATTTGGAAACTTCATCTTTTTAGCAGACTCTGTGCCACTTAATAGTTATGTATCAGATGATACAAAAGACAAATATTGTGCAATGTGGAGGAAGAGGTGAAAGGTCAACAGCTTATGCCTGGCTTTAGCCCACCCGCTCGGGGTCAAACAGAATTCAAACAAATTGTTGCACATTTAAAAGCAGCTTAAACTCATTCACCATACACAGTGGTATCAGAGCTCGTTGTATTAACAGATAGGTTGAAAAAGTATTTCATTAAATCCCAGACTGTTCTAAAGAATCTTTAAGCAATTGTGAAGATATTCCTGCCATTGAAATGTGTAGAAGTTTGATAAAACAATATTTTCCATTCCACTCTGCAGTATGGCCTACTTTACATTCTACCTGTAGGGTTTGAGGTTTTAATCAATAGATGTTTTTAGATCATTAAAGAGGCAGATGAGTTGTATTTTTAAAGGTTTCTCACATTCCTTACACTGCAGTTTCCAATTCTCTAACCACTAATAATATATTAGCAGAGCCAAACTGCACTCCTTTCAATTTTTTCTCCTTTTACAGAAATGATGTGTTTTCAGTTTCAGCCAGTACCTCTGGGTACTGTTTGCATGGAGAGGAGAGACATGGCAATGTAGGCCCTAATGATTATTCTTGATCATGCCTTTCACTGCTGAAATTGATTTAGGGATTTATGACCTACAGCAGTAAGACTTTCAATTGTCAGATGAATCTGCTATCATGAGGTTAGGAAATGTCTTCAAAGACTTTATTATTTTTTAATGCTGTATAGTTTTCACTACAAAAATGAAAATTACCACAAATCAGTCTCTTCATAATGGTTTCACAATACTTTTAATGGAGACTGAAGATGAAGGCCTACTTCTGAATTTGTTAGGAATTCAGAGGCTTTTGAAAAATTGGATTAGCTTTTGAATTGATTTGACAGTAGTAACGTGTCTACAAAGCACAGAGTCAAAACTGTACTAAATCCCAGCCTACATACTGGGTAATGCCAGCTTTGTCGCAATAACATATTTACAGCTACACTGAGTTTTCAGAAGCAATTTAGAAAGGCACTTCTCTTCTGTGCTGTGAGAGAACTCCTGTAATTGCCGACTGATTGGGAGGTTGTTAGAAGGCAGCTGCACATGTTAGCCACTGTACATGGAAGGTCTTTAACAACAGACTGGAGACTGGCTTTTGCTGAAGGTGAACGAAGGGTAAGCACAGCTAAGAGTCAAAATGAGATTGAGGCTCCTCATAACAAGTAATGGATAAATAGAAAGTGTACAATAAAGCATTGTGCTGCTGTCTGAAGGGGGTGTAAGTGCAGGTGAAACACAGCTGCTTTTTTCCATTGAAGAGTTAAATGGTGCTGTTGGCGGAGTGGTCTGTTTTCCATAAACTAACAAGACCTTGAAATCTGTAGAGAAAGTGTGGACACTATTGGAGATTTGGAAATCTTGCCAAAAACCTGAAAATCCAATCATTCATTATTTTAAAGATAAATAAGTCTCTTTCAGCGGTTGGAGTTGTTTGGGTGTGTGTGTGTGTGTGTGTGTGTGTGTGTGGTGTGGGTGGTTGGGTGCTGGAGGTGTTACACTGAAGCTGCTTCACACTACTGCTGATTTGGCTGACAGATCAAGAACCTGCACTTGTTTTCAGAGTCTGGACCAAAATGGCCTGCTAGAAAGACTGTTACAGTACAGGAAGATTAAAATAGATTAGGCCTAATTAATGACACCCTTCCTACTGAAAGACGATGTGAAACTGCCGTGAGCAGAATATGTTTTGAGGGCAATCTCACTCGAAAACAAAACTGTAGCAAAGATATTCAGAGGAAGCACAATGTTGCCAAAATTGTAACCGGAAATACGATAAAGGCATTTGTATCGTATGCAATGTTGTAGGGATGAAACCATAGTGGACAGTTGGAGTAGCAGAGCCAGAATGAACTCCAGTGAACATCGCTTCTAACAGCTGTGATACAGAAAGGCAAGACATACAGTAAAGATCCCAAAACTATGCTCGATGCATACATATAAAAGCTGGTATAAACTGCAAGGGGTTTCAGTCATTTTTGCACCGTAATGCTAAAGTGATGTCATATTATTCTGCTTTAAATTACCATAGGCTTAGGTATAGTTTTGGATTACGATCTGTGTCGATATAGGAAAGTAATTTCCTGTTGCTGATGTTGTTTCTAGCAATTTATCTAGTATGATCTTAAAATACAAAAAGGAATTTGTTTACCTTAATCTGAAACATCTTGTGGTAGATAAAAAGTAATAATTTGGCTATAGCTGTAGAGCTATTAAACTGATTATTCATGGCTAATAAAAGAAGAATGTAGGATTTTTGATGTACTCACAAGAGTACAATGCATTGAGCCAATTTAACACTGTTATTGTGTGGTGTATGCCCATTTTCAGGTGTCATGCCTGGAAAATGCTACAGTAATCTTTTATGAAATTACAAAGATATTTGTCAGGGTAGCCCACTGTAAGAATGAGGTGTAATTTGTCACAGACAATGGGTAGATTTTGATTTATGGAGTGGAATATGACAGATTCACTAATTTCACCTTTATTACATGTGCCTAGTTTGGGGTGTCATATCTTGGGAAATGCTACTGTAATTATTCCTGAAATTACAGTTGTAGTAGTGAGAGAAGATTACTGGAAAGATCAAGTTTAATATTTCGTTTAAGATAATGTCATTACTCTAAAGTATCGAAAGACTAGCAAGAAATTGCATGCAAAATTGACATCAAACAGTTGCTACTATTTAAGAACATAATTTCAGTTGATTTATTTGGTGTTCAAAATGCATCCTGGTTAATAAAAATAGATTCAGTTCAATGAGCATATAACTATTAATATACTGCCCTGTTATTTGAACACAACTTGAGATGTCATCTTGATACCAATTAGCCTACCTTAAGTTTTTTACTACAAGAAACAATTCAGTGTGTATTTGCTAATTTAAAAGCTTTGGTCTAATTACATGAATTGTGACTAAAGCTGCTTTTCACTTTCACTTTTGTATCATTGGTTGTTTACCACCGTATCTGCATTTAACTTCTTGTACGTGTCTGTTTCTCAGCAGATGACCTTTATTTATGGAAACGGTTTTGGCTGTTGTTTTCTCTGCACCCAGTTACAACGGCTTGCCTTGTTTTAGATCTGTGGGAGTAGGAATAATTATTCAGCAAGACCTTCCAGTTCATTCCACGGAAGAACTTTTCAGAAATCCTGTCTCTAAATTATTAATTCACTCTTTGATCGTACAATTACATAATTAAGGGCTTGGTTGTTATGGAGTTCTGCAGGGGAACACATCAGTGAGCTACCCCTGATTGACTAGTATGTACTGCACACAAGTTATGAAGTTGTTTGGAACATGAGAAAAACTATCTTCCACTGGTACTTACATAATGGTGGTAGTTTAGTGTGTTTATTTAAATAAGTCGCATACCCCATTCATAGCACATTATTATATATTATCTATTTAAAATGTTCAGCTTTAATGTAAATGATTAAGTGTGCCAATCAAAATCACAAGTGTCCTGAAATATTTAAAATCTTACAGTCGTTTAGAGTATTTTCTAAAAGGTAGTAGCATGATTACCAATGAGATATAGCCTAGCAAAGGCATTGCGAAATCTATTTGTTTTATTCAGGAAGCATGTGAAATTCAAACCTAAAACAGCTAGGTTTCATACAGTCACTTATGATTTGGCGATTTCACCTGTTTTCACATCAACTGTCTTTAGAGATCTGCATACAATCCTTAAATATGTACACAGAGTTTATTTACTGACAATATTTATACTGGATGGCCTTCTGAGATGGAACAGCCACAGAAGTTCACAGAGGCCCCTAGCAGTGGGAAAGGAAAACAATGCAGGCCAACAAACTGCTGTGTTGAAGCGCACAGAAATTCCTCAGAATATTGGGCTTTTCACAGGAGGATCGCCGAGACTTTCTGTGGCTGGGAAGGAAGCTTACCACAGAGGACTGTGTGTCATTTTTGTAGTTTGGGGGGATTTTACATTGTGACAGCATGGAAAAAACAATCCCAGGCTGCTTGCAGGGCTGCCTTCTGTGGTCCTATGTTGAGGCAGCACCGTGCTGAAGAGGGTTTGAGGGATACTGGCTGTGAGAAGGCCCTCTAGCTGTGTCTGTTCCTTTGGAGCACATAGATTGATCAGTTGACTTGTCCTTGATTTATTTTTTAAGAAAGGCGTACAAAATTAGGTTGGTGTTGGTGCCTCCTAGTGTAATTCAGGATATGCATTGGTATTATTCATCATGAACTACACTATTTTGTTTCCTTTATGGGCATGGATATCATTTTTTAACTCCTTATACAACTAAATATAATTATAATAGATAAAACAGTCTGTGTGCATTGTGATCAATGAGGCATACAGAAATGCATTTAATAAATAAACAGATCAGTGTACTGCAAAGATAACAAAATGGACTGTACGAAGTCATTATTTCCTGTTGAAGGGAACTTGCGTGGCTTTACTAGCATTCTATTGTCAGCCAAAGAAAGTACAGAATTTACCCAAATCACTCGTGTTATTACTAAAGGATGAGTGAGCTTTGTATCAGGAAGCCCAGTTGCTTTGATGTGGTCATCAGGGGCTTTGAACGTCATATTCTGACAAAGCACTGGCCATTGTAGAGTAACTGGCCATCCCTAACTTTGATCTGAAACTTTTTTTTTTTTTTCCCCCAGTTAGTTTCCTGTAATTAATGACCAAATTCAAATAATGCCGGCAATAAAGCCCATGATCTTTGAGTTGTTTATCCAAATGATGAAAGTACCATAGTGGGCAGGATTACAGGTCTTTTATAATGTTTTTTTTTATGAGCATCTTATTGTGCATCAACAATCTGAACACTCAGTGAAAATGAAAGATGCTTAGCTCAAGCTTTCTTTTTTAATGATAGTATTAAAAGACTGTACTATATGATGTAGCTGAGACCACAGCAGGGCAAGCTTGTTCTACGTTAAGAGCAGGGGCAGGAGGCAGTGAGATGGGCACAGTGGAGCCTGTGTTAGCTCAGGGGCTACTACAGGGTGATCATAATTTTGCCGAGTCTGCTGTTAAGAGTCCTTGTGTATTTAAAATGCACAGAATGTGGTAGAAGAAATACCTATATGTGTCTTGTTTTGTTATTGTTACATCCACTTGATATTAGAAGGCATCTTGTTATAATTAGATGGTTACTGACAATCCAGTGTTTTGTTGAAGTATCTGGGCTGCATTCTGTGACCCCCAGATGGCAAGACTCTGTTTTTGGACCAGGTGTTTGCTGGTGTGAGTTGTTCATCTCCTTGGTCAAATGTGCGGAAAGGGAAAACCCTCTCCTCCTGTGTTATTGAAGACATGTGAAGACTGTGCTTCTGTTGTGCTCTGCAGCCTAGCGGGATTCTCGATAGATTGGCTATTGGCTATGACAGTGCTGTTAGCTGAGCCTCTCTTGCTCTCATCCAGCGGGAGGTTTCAGTAACTCTGTTCCTCGTGGAAGATCACTGAGTGTAATCAAAGTTCAATAACAGCCAGCCAGAGATTTGATTTTTATAGTTGATCTAGTGTGTCGACCTGCAAAGCATAAGGGCGTTCTTCTGGCAAACTCCCTGTTCTGAAGTCTGCATGCTAACCTAATTTACAGTCCTTCAATTTACTGTACACACAGGTATTTCAAGGTCTTCTGTTCCCCTTACGAGGTCTGAGGATGAAGGAGCTTCAAAGATTCCTACATTTGTGACATTTAATCAGAAATTGAAAACAAATGACTGCTGTCATGTTATGTGTTTTTGTTGTATCTGGTAAATCGAGGCACTGTGCTTTGCTCATTTTGGACTAACCTTCAGTACACCGCTTTCTGTTCTGTCTTTAATGATATCCATCCATCTGAAAAAAGGGTGATGTTTTTGAAAGCCCTGGGTCTTGGCCAAGACCAGTTTGTATGTGCTTTGTGAATGAACTCTGTAAGGTCACGTATGTCTTAAGGTTGTGGAATGATTGGTGATCATCTTTTTTAACTCTGCTGTCCTATAAATCCACTCCCAATAATCAAATACAACACTAATCAAGAAAAGCAAGTGTGCTGCTCCCGCATTGCCTGTTTTAGAAACTACTGCACATCATAGTTACAGTAAATTGAAGTATTTAAAAAAACACTTTTCAAGTAGTTTGATCAAATCCAGTGATTCCTTAATGATATATCCTGTAGCTTCATCAATCAAAAAAAATATTTATTTCATTTTGTGGCCAATTGGAGTGGTGTAATCTATGGCAGCTAGGATATGTCTGCTATTGAATCCATATTGAGTTCTATTTACTAAGTAGTTGTGATGGTTTTTTGGCATTGATTTCTAGTTTACCTTCATTGGATTACTTGCTAAACCCCATGTGGTCTGTTCTTGCAGATTTTGTATTGCTCCTGCACTGAAGCATTGAGTGGTGATATAAGCAATGCCCTTATAGTACAATTGATAAACGGAGTCATGGTGCACTTGTGATTGTTCTTTACGGCCTTTGGCATGTCATGCCAATTTGCGTTAGGTCTAAGTAATTTTCTTCTCTCAGTGAAGTGTGCGCCAGCGATCATAACAGTGAAATTGACTGAAATACTCTGTGACCATCACAACCTTGCCACAACAACTGGGCCACACATTTGCTGTGCAATGAATAGAGTACAATATCAAAAATAAAACATAATCTGTAGCAGCCTTTTAAAATTAGTTGCCTCTTGGATTTTGATTCCAGAGCAAACTGGCATAAGTGTGTTATCAAAGAGCAGCTCTATGTTGTCTACAGTACGTGTGAATGGCTTATTGGCTAGACTGTGTGAAATTCGAAGACAGTCCATGTTTGGATCTTTTGAGTAGTCTATTCATACGATGCTGCACTGAGCAACATCAACCCAAACAGAGCCTGACTTTCATTAAAAATGTGAATTTAACAAGCTTAACAGTGATGCCTTTTACAGTTAAAATGGAATAATTGAATTTCACTTAATTAGCTTATATGCTGGGTAAAATTAACCAGAAATCTGAAAAAGATGTCTTGCTTTATCCCTTTAAACTGGATTATCTAATTGTCTTGTAATAAAGTGCCTTTTAAATTGATCACTTCTGTTATGGCAAATGTAAGGTACCTTTGACTGAAAATAGTCTTATAGTCTGTTTATTAAACACTTAGACAAACAAACTGGACACACACACATGAAATGTCTGTATCTAGCAACGATACAATGAATATGAGAAGCAAAAAGGACGTTGCCACTGCCTGAATAACTCTTTGCAATCGTGCTGCTGACCTGATCTCAATGCAACCCATTTGCACAGTTATTCTTTCAAATTCTGCACCACGGCAGAGGAGGCTGTACAGTGTTTATTGGATTTGTCCGCCAGACGGCCGTGATGGGACTGAAATACTGATGCTGTAAAGTCCTTGTCACGGTGCCTTTGCATGATCAGATTGTGTGTGTGTTCTGGATGGATGTTAATAAGAGCTGCTGGTACAGACCACATTCGGTAAGCTGTCTCAATAATGGGGTCAAATGCAGTTTTCCAAAATAGGAAGATGGGATGCAACAAATTAAAACTTAATTTAATTCAAAGCGAAAGGGGGGGGGGGAATTAAGCTGTGGAGTTCTGTTTTTCCATTAACAGAAGTGTAAAAAATGACCAAATGCACCCACAGTTCATGAGTTTGTTCGTGTTTCATCTGCTAAGAAAAAAAAAAGTGACATGTTTTTTAGATGAAAATCACTTTCTGCCTTAGTTTGACTCTGTGGCTGCCATTTGGTGCATTTGTGCTTCATAAAACTACACATCATAATATTGCAATATAGCCTCAATTCAAAGGATTAGCTGGCCGACTTGCATGTAGGCCCACAAGTTTAAATTTATATTAAGACTGTAACAAGCATATAGAATTTTACATTTTTTTAATTATATGTATGCAGCTCTGTAAACATACGTACACAGGAAGTAGTGATATCATGCATGTTATCATTTTGGAGTTACAAGGAAAGGAATGCATGAAATATTTTAAACCTGCTTTGTGAGGAAACATGTTCTCATACACATTTTTAAGATTCCAATATTTTCTAAATGTGCTCTTTTTAAGAAATAATCATTACTGTATGCTTCTGTTCTTTTAATACATTGTCAAATGTTGCCTAATGAAAAGGTCAGCTAGGCTATGAAAAATATTTTCTTCCTATTTTGGTGACTAATTTGTTTTTCTAGAAGATTGTTCCTTTTTTTTTTTTATGTATTTGCTTATTTTTCCCTAAATTTTCCACGCAGGAAACCACTTGCATTTCAAGCAAAGTTCAATACTTTGTCTTGCATTTGGTTAACAGATACTGTTAATAAAATCTAGGTCCTTTGTAAAACTATTATTTTATGGAGCTAATTCTAATGTATCAAGTTGACATTTCTTCTGGCTTCAGGGCTAGGCTTTTCCCTCTGTGGAAACCATGAAGCCTGTATTCCTCCCAGGGATTTGTTATAAATAAATTATAACATTTCATAATGCATGTATACTATTGAACTTGTTGCACAGAATCATTTTACATAGTTACTGCCCTTAAGCTGGGAAAGTGATTCACTGTGATTCTGTGTTACTTTTATTTTATCTGTACCTTACAGCGCAATATGGAAACCTCGGGCAAATCAGAATCTATAAAATGTTTACTTTCACCTTTTTTTAGTTTAATTTATACAGAGGGATTTAAGTTTTTCATTCTTAATTTTTTGGCCTCTTGGAGGAGCAGCGCAGGTGTGAAGAGAATCAAAACTTTTTTACACTTTGCTGTGGAATCTCCAGTATGTTTGTCAGAACTTTGTTTTATATGGTAGATCTGTTAAGAATAACACTGGCTCTGAATACAAACACTTTCTGTGGCTCCTTCACATTGGCTCGTCGTTTATTTGACAGTGAGGACATCAGACAGTATTAAATCTGAATTTTAATAGTAGCAATATTATTGTTTAACAGTAATTGCTCATTAATACTTGTATCAAATAATCTAACCGTAGGGTTGCCATGTCCACTAGCCCTTGTAAATGTTGGCACACAGTAGCTGAGCCTTCACTGGCTATTTTAAAACCGAACTGAAAAGTGTTCACTTTAGCTCACTGTTAATGTATACCACATGGGCATCCACACAGTGGGGTTGTTGCAGAAATAAAATGTCAGCACAATATAAATGTAAAAACGTTGACTGTCTTTTGAAAGTGTTTATTGTTGACAATAGCTGTGTTTAATGATGTATAATTATTTCACAAGATTGCTTAAACATTGCAACTGTCTTACCTGACGTTTAAAGAAAATACTGAATGAGAAAGATGTGGAATTATTAAATAGGGCATATGCCATAATCCATGATAATAGTTTGACTGTTATTTAAAAAAATCTATTAAAGTCAAATGACTATCAGTGAAGATACATCAAGATTACATGTTTTTGTGATACAAAAAGATTTAATGTTGCATTTGCATGGAATCCTGAATTCTTCACATGTTCAACCCATGAATAATACCATATGAAGTCAGTGGCTGAGTATGGCATGTTGAGCTTCGAAGGAGGAATGTTTTCGGAGTGCATGTGTTAATCAGTAGTCAGTGGTTGTTATCACAATTTTCTCCCTATTTGCTGGGACCCTTGTGTTCTAGTTTGCCAGAATCAACAGGAGCTGTTGATAACCACACTATACTGTCTGTTATGATAGCCTGGCCATTATTAGTCTGTTTTTCCCCCTTGAACTCGATTCCACAGCAGATGCTCAAAAAGGAAAATAGCACTTCAAGTGTCATATATTTTTGACCTTGCCTATTTTTCCTCCAAAATAAATGTTTTAGATCACTTTTTTTCCCCCTCATCTTAATGAGTCCTATATTAGAGGCTATAGAGCTGTACTGAAATCCAGTAATGATCAGGATGTGTAAATGAAATGCAGAAAATAAAACTCACTATTTTATAGGTATTGTTTTTATGATTTACACTTTTTCACCGCAAGAATGTACAAGTGGTTGCTGTTGCCCCTCTGGCGTTTGAGGCTGAGCCGTGTTCATCAGTCTCACCATCAGTTCACTGGTCAGCTGCTGCCATGTAGGCCTATACCTGCTAAAAGGTTGCCTCTTTATTGCAGGGATTGTGCACCTGCTGATTGAATTGGGGGCTGTTTGCATGAATGCGTTTTAAACTTAATTTAATCCTCAGCACCAGTCTTTGCTTTTTTTAAATTCTTTTTTTTTTTAAGTTCTGATTGACAGTTTGAGCTGTACTAGTTCTGCATTAAAGGTGGGGGCATGTTGTTAGAAAACATTAGCCTGAATCCTTTATCCAAGGTAGGGCTGGGCGATATGACATAAAAATAATATCTCGATATTTTTAGAAGTTTGGGCGATACACAATATATATCTCAATATTTCTCGTTTTTATCCAATCAAGCCACAAAATAAGACCAAAGACATTCAAACTACAAGTATTTCGTTAATCCTTCAATAAGCAAAACTAACAAATACTACATGCAGGCTGTCATGGTAAATATATGCAGAATGCAACACATTACAGGGCAAGTATGTGTATATATATATACACACACACACACACACACACAAGTTTTTAAATAGCTGGCGTTACAGTAGTTTTAATAAATCTTAAATGCGGGGTGCCTTATCCCAGGGATTTTATATAGAACAATTATCCGGTCAAGGAAGGAAGGACAGCAGCTCCCGTCTAAAAACAGTCCATATTCACCGAGGTCTCAAAAATGATGTATTAGAGAAAAAGTGACCACAATGCCTACGCGTTTCGACTTCTCTTCCTCCGAGCACATGGACACACAGCATGACTTACTGTCACACAACGCCAGTCACAAGTCATGTGATCACGCAGCACATGCGCAGTAAAGGTCCAGATTCAGGCAGATTCACCACAGCCGGGTCTATAGCGGCGCATTAACATCTGCTGGACAGACATTTCTCCTGTGACTGTCGCGTCTCGATTCTACTTACAAATACAGCACGATGTTAATACGAAATAGTTATAATAATAATACAACTGTTGAACCACTTCACCATCTTAATAAAAAGAAAATGATACTTTCTGCATGTTTGCATTGCTTTCCAATTTATTAAAATGCAAACAAACGTTATACAAATGGTATCAGTCTATATTAGCGGGGGTGGGGGTGCTTGCAGATCGCGTTTAGCCCGGCGACGAGAGCGGGGCGGACCGTGTGCGCCTGCGCATTACAGTGTCTCTTGGTTGTGTTATTGTGTGTCGGTCTCTCTCATGTCCGTCTGTGTTTCTGATGCTCATTTCTACCTGCATCCAGCACGCAAAGCGTCCTAATGACGTAAAACACTGCCGTAAAGTTTGCAATTTGCGACACCACGATATAGCATAATATGAAACGATAGACGTTTTTCTATCGTCATACGATATATATCGTCATATCGCACTGCCCTAATCCAAGGTAATATACAGAAGTTATACTTCTCAAAATACATGCATTACAAAGGCTATAGAAGGAAACTAACAAAAACAGAAGTGCAGTAACAAAGGCGCAGATTGCAGCATCCAGTAATACTTAGGATAGGAGTGTTAATTGAGTGAGTAGTTAGCTGACAGGGCACTTTAAGTTTAAGAAGCACATTCCCCCTCTGATATTGTAGTACTTTGATGGTTTTCATCCAGATACCACAGTAGTGGCCATATGCACTAAAACATATTAAGAGATCTTCCCTCATATTTCACCAGTCATACTGTGGACCACATCTCTGCCATAGCAGCTCATATAAGCTTTTAAAATGATGTGTAATCACTCCTTTGGGTCATAGCCTTGTCTGTATATCCTTGGCAGTCTATCTCCAGCCTCCAGTCTTGTTAACTGCTATTGATTTTTTTCTTTTTTCTTTTTTCCAATATTACTTTTTATATTTCAGGGCATTACTCCATAATGTTACATAGTAGTTTGATATCTTCCAGCTCATAGTTTAATGCAGGTTAAACCTCTGCTTCATTACCAACCTCTCCCTTCCACACCAATACAAGCCGAGTCTCTTTTTTTCTTAGGCAGGAGGTGACTTCGAAAGTTTCCCATATATTATGCTACGGTTTATCGTATGTGAAAATCTTTTCTTGACTCTTTCTAATATTAATTTGAATCTCTCTCTATCCATCTTCCTTCCTGTCCATCCATACAGCCATCTCTATTGATGCCTGCTGTAAGCGTGTAAATATATCTATGACATAAAATGAGTCTTCTTAAGGAAACTTAAAACTTTTGTTCTGGAAGCTTTCAATTTTAACCTGTAAATTACACTCACCTAAAGGATTATTAGGAACACCTGTTCAATTTCTCATTAATGCAATTATCTAACCAACCAATCACATGGCAGTTGCTTCAATGCATTTAGGGGTGTGGTCCTGGTCAAGACAATCTCCTGAACTCCAAACTGAATGTCTGAATGGGAAAGAAAGGTGATTTAAGCAATTTTGAGCGTGGCATGGTTGTTGGTGCCAGACGGGCCGGTCTGAGTATTTCACAATCTGCTCAGTTACTGGGATTTTCACGCACAACCATTTCTAGGGTTTACAAAGAATGGTGTGAAAAGGGAAAAACATCCAGTATGCGGCAGTCCTGTGGGGGCGAAAATGCCTTGTTGATGCTAGAGGTCAGAGGAGAATGGGCCGACTGATTCAAGCTGATAGAAGAGCAACTTTGACTGAAATAACCACTCGTTGCAACCGAGGTATGCAGCAAAGCATTTGTGAAGCCACAACACGTACAACCTTGAGGCGGATGGGCTACAACAGCAGAAGACCCCACCGGGTACCACTCATCTCCACTACAAATAGGAAAAAGAGGCTACAATTTGCACAAGCTCACCAAAATTGGACAGTTGAAGACTGGAAAAATGTTGCCTGGTCTGATGAGTCTCGATTTCTGTTGAGACATTCAGATGGTAGAGTCAGAATTTGGCGTAAACAGAATGAGAACATGGATCCATCATGCCTTGTTACCACTGTGCAGGCTGGTGGTGGTGGTGTAATGGTGTGGGGGATGTTTTCTTGGCACACTTTAGGCCCCTTAGTGCCAATTGGGCATCGTTTAAATGCCACGGCCTACCTGAGCATTGTTTCTGACCATGTCCATCCCTTTATGACCACCATGTACCCATCCTCTGATGGCTACTTCCAGCAGGATAATGCACCATGTCACAAAGGTCGAATCATTTCAAATTGGTTTCTTGAACATGACAATGAGTTCACTGTACTAAACTGGCCCCCACAGTCACCAGATCTCAACCCAATAGAGCATCTTTGGGATGTGGTGGAACGGGAGCTTCGTGCCGTGGATGTGCATCCCACAAATCTCCATCAACTGCAAGATGCTATCCTATCAATATGGGCCAACATTTCTAAAGAATGCTTTCAGCACCTTGTTGAATCAATGCCACGTAGAATTAAGGCAGTTCTGAAGGCGAAAGGGGGTCAAACACACTATTAGTATGGTGTTCCTATTAATCCTTTAGGTGAGTGTATATCTGCTACATACTACTTTATTTTGATGCATTTATCTTGAGTGAGTGGGTCAATGACTTTGTGGTTTTCCTTTGCAACAACATCTACTCATTGAGATCTTGTCCAAACATTTGGTTCTCTTTGTAGCCCACAGAAGCAGCACAGATGGTGAATGTTGATTGTTTGTTTCAAGAAACACTTTAGTCTATATTTTAATTTTTTAGTCCCTTGATTGATGTTTTGTTTTTATTCTACAATTCTGTTTTCTAGGATCTCGCTGCAGTTTGCTTAATCCTAAAATCTGTACAGTGATAACAGTCAAATGTGACAGAATTTCAGCGGATGGTGCTGGAGTGTTTGGCCTTGCTTCTGCTGTACACCATCACAGCCTTGTCCTAGATAAATCTGTGTAGGCTCTAAGGCTCCAGTCTCTTTGGCTGTCGATTTGGTTTAGTTGGGACATGCACCAGGAGATTCCTTGGTGCAGAGCTTTAATGCATTGTAGGCATCTTGTCTGTGACTAAATCTTAATATAAAAAAAATATAAATGGAAAGTATGTTTCACGCTAATTCAGATTCATTTGTGCGATGCAAATTAGGTTCTTGTTGTACAAATAGGTCACCGTAGTGGCTTTCAGACTTTGCATGGTAGAAGGTTGACCTAATGGAGGCAGATCCCTAGAGATGAATTTGCAGCTTAAAAGATATTTACAGACTGAATAGTTTTTTTCCATTACATAATGTTACAGACCGCTAGAATATTGATGCTGTGTTACATTGTGAATATTGATGCGAGACAGGCTTTTATCTGCTTCATAGGCAATTCGTTAGTTAGAGGTGGAAGACAGTCACAAAAATGTTCACTAAAAGATCAACAAATCCCCACGATGATGAATGGTGCTTCTGTGCACATCGTCCTTTTATTATCAAATGATATTCATGTTGACTAAACACTTATGTTACATTGCGGCACTTCTGTAAAACTGTCAACTGACCAAAAAACTGTGCACAATTATAGATATCTACTTTTTTTTTTTTTTTTTTAATATGCAGAAAATATATTTGAACATTGTATAATAAACGTATGTAATCCCAAAGAGGTTTTTGATATAAGCAATATTGAGTCATACGTTTAAAAAGACAGAACAGAAAGTACACCATCAATTTGCAGGGAATGGTACATGCATGCATGCACACACACTTTGTAAATGCAAACTGCTTTGCATTAGGATTAGTTAAAAAAAAAAAAGAAGTGCATTGTAATGGAAATGTTCTAATTTGACTAGTGAATGAAATATTGCATGTTTTAAATTGCTGTCTGTGTCTGTCTTCAGTTTATTGTACAGTACATATTTCCCACAAGTTTCCACAAGCCACATTTTAATCCACTTAATTAATAATAATGTAAAACAAAGTGTAAATTGGATGCTGTAAGTATATTGTAGGAATTCCAAAATCCAATTCAATCTACAGTACATGCAGTTTCTTGGTTGCTTAAAAAATAAACAGAAATCACGGTGTCCTCATTTTAACAGTGCTTTTGTGCAGTCTCTTAATTGAAAGTGTGTCAGTTTTCCTTTGCCTCCACTAATCATTAATTCACTTTGAGTGGCATCTTTATTCCACCCCCTTAGTAGCACTCCCATCTCCCTCAGTTTCACTTTCCGTCCCCGCTCCCACTGTCTGTAATGCATGGAATACATTAAAAGCCCTCACATCTCTGACAGTTTCCATCAACTTACAGGAGGAAATGCACTTATACAATGCAATTAGGTGGGGCTGACTGTATCATAAAAAAGGTATGAAGCATATACAGTATGAGATTTAATTGGATCTTGAGAGTTTCGACAGAAAAAGGCTCAGTCTGCAAGTATTACTTTCGTGGTTGCATAATTTGGTCTTTAGGGAGTAGATTTTTAACAAATTGAATCAAAGTCCATAAATATCACTGTATCTGTTATTGAACATTGTGTATGTCCTTCCCCCACAGCCTGTGCACGCTTTCCATGCTAATTAGCCATACAGTTGTATCAGCAGAGTAAATTAATTAGTTGTTGGAGTAGCCTAATTATAATTGGAGGTCACTGCATTGAAGATTGTATAGAAGCATTTGCTGTTGGAGTAAAAGATCGTGTCAGAGCTATATGTTGTAGTTGCATACTCTCACAGCTATTGTACGATTGCAGTGTTTCACAGCTTCGAGGCAGGCTTATAATGTACTTCCCCAAGTGATGCACTATATATTATGACAACCTGTACAGTTCTGTGCCACACGTGGTTTCAGTCCTTGGCTCTGATTTGTCTAGCAGGGAGAAGCAGTAATGGCAGGAACTGTGTGCAACACGTCAGTCTTCGGATGCAATTCTCTCTCTGGCAAACCATTACATTCTGGGAGCTTTCTTGTCTTCCGTATGCCTGATTTATTTTTGTATTTATTTTTTCCCCATGATGGTGGGCAGCACTGTCTATCACAGGGAGAGAAATCCCACCGGCTTTGCTGACGGTAGACATAAATTGAATGAACTATGTTTTTACCCTTTCCCGTGTTCATGGCCCAATTTCTGCTGATCATAAACTTTGTACCAGGGAAACCCACCTGGGAATACTGTGTGTTGGAGGATGAGGGACTGAATGGCACGTGCATTTAAAACTGTTATTTAGTATTCTTCCTCTCCACTGGCTATTATTAACTTACGTTTGTGTCCTAGTTACCTTTTGTCTTTGTGTTGTGTCTATGAAGATGCTCCAGTGTTGAATCTTCCCAACACCTCCTAACCTAGCACTTAGCAAAGAAATTAAAACCATCAAAATATTGCACATATACTATTAGTGGCACGAGTCACACATATTCTGTTAAATAATGTTATTCTTGTTGTACTGGAAGGCTGATCTCATTTTAAAGATGCCTTTTTCTATATTTGGTTGGCTTCGGAGATCAAGTTAGGATTGAGTGGGCCATCGATCAACTATTTTTTTCTAATAGTGTTATAAACTCGGAGGCTGAAATTGAAACACTTCTATAAGACTCCTGTTCAGACAGGGTTGGAGATGAATGAATGGACGTAGCTAGAAATATATATATATAGGTACAGGTTAAAACATCTTTTATTTATTCTTTATGTGGAACACAGTGTCTGAGATGGATATTTTAATAAGTTTCCCTGCCTATCTTTTACAGCTGGCTTGCAGACAATAATCTTGAGTTGATGAAAATGCACAACTTTGTGTGTATTAAGAAGTTCTCACTCTGGCACCAGCTGTCGGGGAGTATGAAGCAATTTTCAACTCTTTGATTTGTATTTTCCCCCTCCTTCTTAGTGTCTCTTGTCATTTTGCAACGTGGTTGGTTCTGTCATGGACATCATTGTTGTGACTTGAAGAGGATGTGGTTGTAAAAACAGCAGGTTGTTTGAGAGGCACAGCTTTCACTCAGGTAGGGCTGTGCAGACACTGCTGCAGAGCCAAGCGGAAGTAAAGCCACAGGGTGTGTGAGGGGGCAGATTTGACTACATTACAGATGTAGATGATAAGATGTACCAACACAAGTTCACACTACTGCATGTGTTTTTTCACTCCCCAAAAATGTATGGTTATAATAGTGCTGCATTTATTTATTTTTACTGTGATGCAGTACTTGGTGCATTAAGGTGAAGTATAAATTCTTTAGGCGCTGATATGTGCAGTAAGAAAGAAACCCTGACATAAATGTAATGACAGAATACTTCCATTTGTTAAGCTGGTATCTGTGAATCTTTTCACTTCACAAGCCACTCATGGAGAAACACGAGATACGAGCGGCCTCCTCTGCAAGTGTTTGAGCTTCAGTTGCCGAGTGATGTTGCATCGCTCTTACATGAGCCTAGATATTCAGATCTGAAGCCAGACTCCCTAGACTCCTTGACACGCGTGAATGGCGGCTACAGTTGATTTTCAGTCCTCCATCTGGGGGATGGTATTCTCACCTCATTAACTTGGGTTCCTTTCCAGCTATGTCATGGAGAACGTGGTGACATGAGGATTGGTGCGGTATCATTCTCTATTGCTTTCTCGGCGTGCTGTGCGGTGCCTTGGACTCTTCACCTTTTCCATACGTCCTTAGTAATGAATACAAATGGGTCTTGAGACGGGCAGTAGTCCACATCAAGCATTTTGCCTGAAGCCAACTCCTGTTTTACATAGTGAATTTGTATTACAATTAAACCTTATGTATATCATAGTTGTGGGCTTCTATTCTTGGTTTGCTGCATATGGAGCAAATGTTTTTGTTTAATCATATTGGCTGTCTTGTCTTTGATTGCCACATTTCCACAGCAATGATGGAAATCCTGCATTTACTGCTTCATGCCAAGCATCATAGAGTGTATTACAGAGTTAACTACTTATGTTTATAGTTCATAAATAGCTTAATAACTGCAACACTGCTATGGAGCCAGACAAAATGGAGTTTTAAACTGAAGTTTGGAAGGAGGACAACCTTGATTGCAGAGCAGAAGTATCCGTCCACAAATGCACTTTCACAGCATTCGTTGTATTGCATCCGTCCTCCACCCCAACAATGCCTTTGCAGCAGTTCATTCCACTTAGTTGGGTGGGCCTGATGGCCTTGTCCTCATGGCCAGGTCATCATTCCCTTAGTCAAGCTGAGTCTAGGCCAAAATAAACCTTGTTTACCTTCTACTATATATATCTATTTGGGTTCCACGAACTCTTGAAAGCAACATTAGTGATAGAAAGGGTAATTGAAGGTCATGTTTTGAAATTCTCAGCCCCCTTTCTCAGATCATTTGAAATTCAGTTTTGTATTTACGTTTTGATAAAAAAAAAAAAAAAACACACCAAAACAACACTGAAATACTGTGTACCAATCTTTCCACATGTTTTCTGTTTACTATATAGTAGTGATACATTACATCTTAAGTTACAGTAGCATATAATTGATTGCTTGCCCTTTAGTGAAGAATTTGTTTTCCAGAAGGGATTCTCCAATGTAATTTAAGGGTTGAATTAAGGGGTTTATAGCTTTTAAGAAATGCAGCTTTATTTACAATTTTTTCTAAGATAAACATCCACTAACTTAATATAGCTTGAAATAGAGGACTTAGGAATTAATTTAGATGGATATTAAAGGAGGGGGAAAAATACTGTTAAGTTTTAGACAGAACTTCAAATGTCTTTTGAAGTTCGTTGGGCAGATGTGTTTTCCAGCGAGGTGATCCATTTATAACAAGATGGATGAAAACCTAACCAGGTCAGAGGTGAATGTTACCATCAGATGGATTGCAAAGTGTATGTTTTCTGTTATTTTTGAGTCTGAGGAGTGACGGTGGAGAGAAGAGTCTGGAGACTTTCTTGTTGAGACAAGTTGCTGACATCTTCTGCAACCTTGAGGACCTGACCTTGTTAAAGAATATCTTATCTTTAGTAAGCAGTACAAGTTTAATGTAAGCAGGAAATTAATAATAAACATGTTTCGGAAACATCAAGGGATATCCTGCTAACTTATTAAAATAAATAACAAGGCAATAATTGAAATTCCCAAAGGCTTGTACTTTTACCACCATTCGACAGATTTGACAACAAGATGACCTTCAGCTCATGTGTAATGTGACACTGCAGAGAGACTTTTCTCAGTTTGACACAGAGGTGTGAAGATCATGTCCTGCTCACTAAGAAAGAAAAAAAAAAAAAAAAAGAAAAACTCTAGTTTAGAGAGATGACCACGTGTATTTCACACTGCTCAGTTGGATTTGGCCATATTGTAACTGGCCACTTGATGGATAAATGCTATGGACTTCCATTAATCCTATTGGTCAGGCAGGCACTCTTTTACAAAATATTACAATGCATGTTGATGGGGAAGGAGCCCACAATCTCCTCTGCACATGACCTTTGGTACAATCCATTACAGGCAGAGAGGGATGTATACATGTACAATAGTCACAGAAGCCATTCTCAATGCTTAAATGATATGTAAGGCAGAGAGATGGTGTGATACAGTCTGTGCCCTCGATGTACCATTTTTCGTACTGGGTTCTGAAGCAGGATATGGAGTTCCCCACAACATGTTGAACATTATTTGACCTAGTTTAACAAAACTATAGGCCAGCGAAAACTAAAATGTGTTAGTCTGGTCTGTGCATGGACATACACTCATAACTGGGAGTACCATCAACAGTCAGGTAACTGTTTTGGTGAAACACATGAACACATTTTTAGTACAAATTAGATATACTACTTTGTTGAAGAAAAGGTGGTGTTGCTTGGTCTTGAGCCATAACTGTTGTCTTTCGAATGGTTTATCTCGGAGGCTTAGAGCTGCGTTTGAGATTAGGAGGCAGCCATTGCGGTTGTGGAGATTGGCAGAGTCTTGGTAATGAGCCATATAGTGCATTGTAGTAGATGCATTTTACAGCCAGTCTACACCACATAATTGTGAGAAGTGGTGCAGATAAGAGGCATTCACGGAAGAATATTAAACATGGAAATGACAGGTGAAGTGTTTTTCATTCAGGTCCTTGTGCTCTTCATTACTATGTATCCTAGAAAGTCGTATATAGTACACTTGATCAGCTTTTGTTTTTTGCCATTCAGCACATTAACACGATGTATTTTAAAAAAGAAACACTGTTGGCATTCTAGCTCCATTACAGTTAACTTTGAGCTGGGAATTACATCTGAAAATTATTTGATAAAAGCATCCTCTGGTAAATGACGATCCTGTGATGATAGCTTAGTGTAACATGCCTTGCTTTTTGGGAGAATATATTGTTTGCAAAACCATTTTTATCCAGGTTATTCAGGCAGCTATTTGTGTGATACCTTTGATGTCTGACAGTGTGTATAGTGTCTATGCATCTTGTATTTTCTTATGTGACACTGGGCCATATTTGATAGATTATAAAACAACATTAAAATAGTCACATAAAAGTGATTAGCATTCCAGGTGTCTCTTGATATTCATTTTAACATATTAATTATAATTGATAAAACACTTGTGCCATGAACACAAAAACAAAGTCCTTGTACTTGCATAATGTAGAGACAGTTTTAGTTCAGAAGAGTGTCAATTAATGGTCCTTCTCTGACTTCCATTGCTCTTGAAACTGAATCTCGCATGGTTAGCTTGCATCCTGTATGTTTGCTTTCTTAGCTGATGGGTAATTTACCATACATGTCTGAACTATGCCTTAAAGAATTATGTCTCCTGTGTGTTTATGTGGTCCCAGGTAGTGAGGGATTTAGCAGTTTCACCTAAAGATTAAATTCCCTGCAGGCACATCCTTCTCTGCAGTAAATAAATAAGAGATTTCCCTTTCTATGTGGCATGACCCACTCCTTTCATTTTGTATGTATCTGCTTACCTGTAGTGTGACCAAAAGTAAAAGCAGATACTTCAAATGCTTTTGTGTCCACACAACTCTTACTCTGCATTGTCATAGGGCTAGGAAGTAACATCACAAAACAAACGAAGAGAAATATAAAAAAAAGCCATCATGCATTATTATAATAATGAAAGCCATTCATAGGTACTGTACAGTATTTAAGACTGTCGCATATGCAGTACAGACTGTAGGAAGGTTACTGTAGTAAATTTACTCTTGTCTACTGCATACTGTAATTGTCAACTAAAAGACCAATAGTAAGTCAAAAGGAAGTCTGTGGTACATTTTCAATATCAAAGTCTGATTAAAATTAGCATTGAACATTATCCTAATCCTAACATATCCTACAAAATGATTGTCTGGTTTGTTCTGAAAAGGGACTTCTTCTTTAAAATTAAAATGCAAATGTAAATAATCAAACTTCAGTCCTTAGTGTAGACTAATGAACAGCTGTACATAAACACGAAAAAATAAGACATCTGTTTATAATATTTTGTAATATTTTATTAATTCTAAACAAACAAGGCTTGGGTGAAATTCCAGGAATGACTTGTGAACAATATGTCAAGAATGCAGATTAACAACACCCAGGAAGACTGTAAAGAGCCAGAGGCACAACTTAGGTATCGCCAATTTATTTTCTCTCATTTTGAGGTATGACTTTGCATTCGGTTGACAGTCTTAACCTAATTCAGTGGTGGCAAAAACAGAATGAGTCTGAACAAAAAAATTGTTCAATACTCCCCAGCAGGGTCATAATGGAGTTTCATGAAAAAACAAATGGAATCTGAATTTTCGACTCGCCTAAAGGAATGTTCACTTTGTTAAATTAAAGTTGGTCTTTTAAACGATAAGTAATTAATGAAATTGCACCAAAGTTGGCTGAAGGTGGTTTCTTTATTTTCACATAATAGCCTGACTGTATTTTATTTGAGTTGTACAGAATATTAAGTCTTTTTCTTTTATCTTGCTGGGTCTTTCATCCAAAACCAGACCGTTACAATACATTTATAGAAGTAGTATATTTTTTTCGCCAAACTGCCCTTTTTTTAGATTTAGGGTAACCGAAGCAGAGGATTATTCTTAATCCATAACCCCATCAGCACTGATTTGTCTCCTTGTCCAAATAAAAGAGAATATAAGGCTGCAGTCCTATCCAATTACATGCACTTGCAAATATAGTGGAAATAGTGACTTCATCGATGCAAGGCGGACACTCGTGCCATTGAACCTAGGGAGGGAATGGCACATTTCTGAAATGTTTATAAATGTGTTCAATCTGGAACTCTGCAAGTCGTCTTATGAAGCGTGTGTTTTGAATACTCGAGTACCTTGTAATATACTATGCAATAAGGTGTGTTATTCAATGACACGGGAGCACGAGATCCCACTTAGAGCAAACCACACTTGATCCATTAGCTAAGCTAAAAAGTAGCAGTATTGAATTAATGCTTATTATACCGATCCTTTCTAAATACTCTGTTAGCAATTGGATCTGTTACATCCTCTGATAGTAAGCAGATGTGCTGTAATGGGATTGGGAAGTGGAAACCGTCCACAGTCAAGCGTGAGTGCAGCAGTACTACAATACGTGAGCATCCAGCCCTGCAAAGCAGGCGGCACCATTTGAGCATCTATTGAGGATTTTGGTGGCTCTTTGTGGACTGCCAAGTGGTGCAGTATAGTGAGGTGTATGCATCTTGTGCTTTCCCCAGGACTTGAAACCTCTCATCTCAATCACATGCGTACAGAGGCCACAAATCTACACTGGGTCAAATTCATCAGCTGTCCTTCACTGGGGATTTAATACGGAGCTAGACAGGGGTGCTTAAGGATAGCATTGGTTTGAATTTTTGGGAGGCGATTCCTTTAAATGCATTTTTTATTTACAGCAATGGACTTGTTTTTATCTTTTCCTTCAATGACCCATCTTACCCTCTGGCGCAGTAAACATGCGGAAGAGGAAATCACAAGGTCTTGCAGCACAGTTTCTTGTTAGAAGCTCTGTCGAAACAAGGGGAAGTAGAGAACAGCAAGTCGCAGAGCCGAGCTCCTCTGCAGCAGTTTTGCCAGTGAGAGTGTGCAGACGGCTACACTGCCATGCGCCTTTCGCTTTCAGAACAACGCCTGTGGTTTACGGTTCTCGGAGAAAACAACCGAGGGCTGTTATAACAGCTAGAGAATTGTGACAGGAAGTGTCTCGCACAGGCAGTTATGAATGAATTTGAGCTCAAAACAGGCTGTAGTTACTCTAGAGTTGTCTTTGGTTGCTGGTACGACATTTTCATGAGGCCTAGCTGAGGTTGTTTTTCAGTCTGTTCTCACATGTGATGAACTTCAAGTCTGCGTGACATTCAGACCTCTAGTGCAAATATGGCAGCATTATCTACTTATCAATCAATCGGTCATTTTTTATTTAGAATACAAGTTGCCACAGAGTGCTTCACACTTTAGGACCAACAGATGGGTGTGAATGCAGATAGAGACATTAATAATAGTAATGATGGGAGGACAATGGTCTTCCCCAAGCTACTGCCACTGCATAAAATGCCACCAAACACTTTTGTTTCCTCTTAAATGGTATTTCCTCCTGAATTCAAACTGCCTTCTGTAATCCTTCAGAGTCTGTAGGTTTAACTTGAACAGGATGTCTCCCAGAAATGGTAGATGAATGAAAGGCAATACACACCACCTCTACAATGGATTTCCACCAGCAGTGTTCGACCCCTCTGTGAGCCATGATCATGCAGTGCAACCTAGTAATTGATGGCTCAGCATGACTGTCAATTAAAGCTGCTGGATTGGATTGGGTTTTGTTTTGTACCGCTCCGTCCCAGTCCTTTGTGTAAATGTTTTTTCTAGATGTCTGCCATCAAGAACATTTTTACATAATAGGGAGATTTTGTTGCTGATGTTCAAGTGCATTTATTCATAAATAAGATCACTGGTAATCTGTTGGGTTTTGTTCTTACTGATTATAATAATTGCTCTTGATGTTGTAGATAATGCCAAGAGATTGCCCAAGAGTTCTTCCAAAAGTTAATTCAATTGAAAATAATAATCTAAAGCAGTTTTAATCCCAGGTTGATTGGACTGCGGCAGTCCCGGGGTGACTCGCCCCTGAGTTCAGCCCCAGACTTCGTTCTCGCACCACTGCGCTCTTGCCATTTTATTTACAAACGCATTCAGATGCGTGGCCCTTGCCCCTTGACGCCTGTTTTTGCGTAACTTGGTTGCATTCACATTAACGTTTCTCAACCCGAGGTGAGCGCTTCGTCCCGGGTTGGAAATCTCAACCCTAGTCTCTTGCAGGGTTGAAAATGACTGTGAAACCGCTTGATTTTCGACTGTCTAGTGTGAAAGCATTTTAAGCAGTTTCATTCCAGGGAAGAGCCATTTCAAATCAATCCTCCTGACTGATATTCCAGGTGTGTTCTGTGCGCTTGCCAAAGTTGTTTTAACTGTCATGACATCTGTCTGAATATTGTGTTGAGCATGAAAGATAAAGACGGGAGGCCCAGTTTGTCACTACTGGCAAAGTAGCTGATCTGAACCTTGGTGTTTATTTTCTATATTCATGTCAGATATTTCAGGATGCAAATGCTGTTACCTACGTGCTTGCCTAAACACTGACTGGCAGTGCCTGTGAAATGAAAAGGAGTGAATTTACTCGTCTGCTCCACAGGTTGCAGGCAGCGTGGGATCCAGCTCATCTCTGCTCTAGCACAGTTCATTCTTCGTTTTGCTCTCAATAATGTAGGGAAAGAATCTGGTTTTGTGAGAGACTCTGTCAAGCTGTGCAAGGTGAACATTTGTGGAGAACAAAACGGGAAAAGTGGTGCTGCAGTTCTGAGAATGCACCACAATAAAGCGTGCGTTTCTAAGTGCTGGATGCAGTTCAGTTTGAATGGCCTAGATAGGACTTGTCGCCAATCAGCGACATTGTGATGTGACGGCTTTGTATGAAACAATAGATACTCTCTCGCTACATTATGAAGCAGCCAACGAAAATAATTTGTTATACATAGTTATCTGGTAATGAAGTGTGCAGAGATTTATGCAGTCATCAGTATGTACCACCTTCTCAGCAATTGTCCAAATAAGGAACTTTTTAAGAGTTGATGATTCTTCACTCTTTGAATGCTATAAGGATGAATCCATCTGAATGTTGTAAAACTTGATCTGTGTTGTTTGCTGCTGTACTGCAGTGACTCTCATTTCAGCTTCAATTGGTTATTCCCAGTACAGGGTATTTAATCATTGTGAATAAGACCAACTTCAATAAGAAAATTGAGCATTTGATCAGAACAATTTTTATTTCCAGATTTTAATGTAATTAGTTCAAGTTCTTATGTAGGGCAATTTTATTTGATGCATTGCTAGGAGGATGCAATTTCCTGACAGCTGGCCTCTTGTCTGTGGTTTTCTTTTTAACAGTCATACAGTTAGCATTATTTTTCTGACACCTCACCTTTAACAGCTGCTAACCGACAGACTTGTTTTGCTCAATAGTACAAATTTAAAAAAACAATGTAATGTGCAATCCTGGAGGCTAGCAATTGGATAATGATGAGTTTATTCTGTGATATAATGTAAACATCAGAAACTGAAAAAATAACTTGCATTGATGCACTTTTTAATAGGCACTTGATACATAGGTGTCCAACGGCCTACATTTGTACTGTATCTTTCCTATTTTAATTATTACCAAAACAATTTCCCCTTCCTTTTTTAACAGCTGTATTGGGGTAATTTTGGTCACAAAGGTAACAGCTCACATTGGGTTTAAACCCTGGCGTGCTCTGCCTGGTTAGTGTGTCTCAGGCCACAGACCACCAGGAAAAAGAACGGAGAAAAGGAAGGACTAGTGCAGAGCTATCCACTGTGAAATTGCCTTATCTTCAAGGAGGCTGAGCACATTTCCTGTACCAAATACAGTTTGTATGCTTGCTCTTGTTTTAGCCTGCTCTGCAAATTGAAATGGTGATTTTATTATTTTATAATTTTTTCTTGTTTTTTGCTGCTCAAACATTTTACATCATGCACAATTCATACTAGACTGAGAACATTTGAAATGCCTTGAAAGTTAATTGAATTTTGCATTTATTTATTTGTTACTGGTGGTAGGTACAACCCTGTCGTATTTTACCTCGATATACATTCTAATACTTTGAAATATTCATGCCTAGCCTCCCTATGTATGCATCTCAACAGAGCCATGCCTAGACACTGGTTCTATTCAAATACAATATGCGTTGAAGGGAGGTTTTACCTTCCACTAGCGAACAGCCCAGTTTCGGTTTTACTCATCCTGGAAGGTCAGGGGGCAGACAGAGACAAGAACTGGTTCTGCAGTAATTCTCACAGTGAGATTCAGTAACATGCAGAATTACACATTCTTCAAATGCTTAGAATTAGGTCAACAGCACCAGAGATATGGCAATAATTTTCTGAACCCTTGCAACATACAAATAGCCAGGTAATTGTGTGCGTTTGGAGCTCAGGGCTGTTATTATAGATCATTCTGCAGGATTTGTGATTTTTCATTGCTTTCTTTTTCCTATTCGCATACCACGGCCTTGAGATTGTATTTTTCATTTGGAAACTGTTAACATTTTGGTTTCAGCTGTATGTACAAATGCAGAACGTTCCCCAGGAGGAAAGCTATATCACCACATACAGCACCATTGAGCTTTACATAAAACAAGTTCTATGATGGCCAACAAGCTTTACTTTTGGAGCCATTGAATCAAATATTGCTGCACTTCATAAATTAGAATATCAATGTACTCTCTCACAGCAAAGATATGACTATACTTTGCCCCAGGGGGTCAATATTAATTAATATTGTACAACGAATACTGGAAAAAATGTCCTTTGGAGTGATGCAGTTTGATAAAAGAGAGTGGAATATCTTTCCTGGTTGCATATAAATGTAGAAATCAATAAAATGTCAAAGATGCAAAATTATATTAACAGCATTGACGTTCCTACAAGGGCAGAAAATAAATGGTCTTGGTAAAACAAAAGCTGTTGAAATCTGAGTGCTCGCCTTATAGAATTGATTTAAAGGATATGTTAGGAAATGTATTGGAGCTGCTAAAACTTTAAACTCATTTGGCTGGTTAGTTTAGATTTTCATATTGCTTTTGATGGAACACTTTTTAATGAAGATTTGCTATTGGAGAACATATTCCTTTCATCTGCAGACACTGTAATGCCTTCCAGAAAGGTGCATTTTCAGCATCCCTAAGCAATTGATCCCTGAAAATTAGTTTTTTCTACTTAAATGTTTTATGTCTATAATTTCTGCATAAAATATGTACACTTACTACTAATATATGTGTACAATATCTGTCAATCCATCTACCCATTTATCAATCAGGAAAGGGTAGTCAAAGGCTCTTGTAATGACGACATCCCTGAAAATGCTTAGGTTTTAAATTGGGTATATCTCCCAAACAACATGACTGTATACATTTGCTGGTGATCGGGATTTCCTTTGAGATGTTTGCTCGCTGAAGGGATATCCTCCACAAACTCTTGGACACAAACAGCAGTGTCGTTGCTAGGCGTGTGCTTCCATGGCAGTACTGTAACAAAGTGATTTGAGCTCGGATAATAGTATGGTATCCCAGAAAGATTTGTATCTTTCACTCCTTCTGAACCGATAGATTAGGATTGTATTGAGTACTACACAGAGACGTTTGGTTAGAGATTTCACCCTTTTGTTTGTCTGACTTTCTATTGTTATTAAATGAGAATTTTAAAGCAGCTTGATTGAGCTGGGGTTGGGTGTGTACTGAACTTGTGACAAAAACAATCTGGTCTGCATCAATGTATCACACTGAATTAAGACTCACACATACCAACACAATCTCAAAATATTTAATTACATATGTAAATGTACTAATTCATTAAGCCATGAAGTCAGAACTTTGCTTCAGCTTTCGAAACTTCCTATCCGTCTCAAGACGGAGAAGGCAACATGCCAGCTGGATTTTAGCCAAGTTACAGATGTTGCTTAATTTTCCTTCCTATGCATGACTGGGTAGAGAAGATGCTAAAATCTCTGTTTTTTGTTTTTTACTTGCTATTCAAGCAAATAACACACATGGGCTTAACCTGTTTATTAAAACCCTTTCAGCTCTTCAGGAGGGCTTTTTGTCTTTTTCCTACCAGAGATGGATTGGGTGGAATGGATTGGCAAAATCTACACAGGAGACGGCTTGGCAGTATTTATAGCATCTGAAATTCTCTATCTTGTGGATGCTGTGGTATGATTTATAGCTCTCGAAGTCCCAGGTCTAATAAGACATCTGCATTTCTGTGGAGTCTTGCACACTTGCCTCACTTCAGGATTCCTTTTGCATCTCCTCGAGTCAGCCATGCCCGTGTGACAGCTCAGATCAGACGCACACGGAGAGCTTTTTAGATTCACTGTTAGTCTTCTGCACCCAGTCTCTGTAGCTTAATAATCCAATAATGTGAACAAGTTCTGTTTTTTTTTTTTTAATGATTATTTTGTATTGCTTGCTTCCATCAATTTTACTCTTTATTGATGCAGCTAGGTATTTTTATTTCTACATCTTCCCCTATTCTGAATTCCAGGTAACCTCTTAGTATTTAATGTTTCTCCAAAGTACACATCTCATACCTTTAGTACAGTGTAGTTCTCTTTTTTTTCTGGACCTGGGTGATTCATTGAGAACATTTTCTTAGCAAAGAGAACCTTTGACACAGCTTTACTAAGCTCTTGGACCAATTAATCTTTGTGCCATCATAATTTTCTCGCTGAAAGCAGAGGTTAATTAAATCTTTACCCATAAGGAAACTATCATTCACATTCAATGCCCATGCACATAGATTCTTCGTTGCCATAATATGTTTCCATTTAGAAAAAAGGATAATCACTTGCAAGCAGGAAAAAAAAAAAAACACATTGCCACTCTGTGAGAAAAAATCTATAATATCTATTGCCTGTCAAGTTGAGTTAGAATGTGTGCATCATCACTGTGCACAGTATTTTTGCCTGTGGGATTCAAACTTCTTCATAACCAATCCGCCGGGCCGATTAATTTGAAAAATCCCTAGAGGTCCAGACAAGATTGGTTTTAAAACCAAATAAATAAACTGTTGGACTTGATGCCAGATGACATGGTGAGTTCCTGTTTTGTGAATATATTATCAAGTCCCCAGCAGTGGATGAACTTCATGGACAACTGACCTGAATTATAGTCAAGAGAAAAATAAGCTAAGCAGAAGTAGGATTATTATGATTCCAATGCAAACTTACTTGGTCAGAACAGGTGCATTTTGTACCTTTTGTAGTCTAAGACGTAGTCCGATTGACTATTGGAAAAGCAAAAACCCAACTGAGGAATCATGTTTCAGGTTTAATTGCTGTAGATCTAGGTGCTGAAAAATCCTACTCTTCACTGTTCAATAGAGCATTTAAGGTCTTGATGTTTTTCTTTGAATGCCTCTGCTGAAAGAAGTTGCTTCAGGGAAAATCATGTAAAACACTTGGCTTTTTGGAGACTGGAAATATTAGCGATACTAACCTGTGAACACAATGGAAAAGGTTCATCATCTATGAGCCTGGAAGCTTTATTATATATACTAATATTGTGGCATTATTTTATATGATTTGGAATATTTTTTGAGTTGTAAAATGTTAAACAAGTATAGGATTGTGACACATCAGGAGACTAAGTATCCTGTACACTGGGAAAAGTGAGTTTAACTTCAGTCTTATGGTAAACATTTGGACCAATCTAGTCAGTTGACATTTACAGAAATATGTCCTAGGGCACAGTTTAAGCAAGAGTGTGTGTGCTAAGGGAATGAAAGCATTATATATTGGAGGACTTATTTTCTTTTTTTCCTGGTTCTGTCTGATCACAGCCCCTTGCTCCATTTGCACCTTACTCTTTAATAACCGGCCCTGGAGTGTGTGAGACGTCATAACACACATGATGGTGAATTATAGATAGCTGGTGGTCTGTTCTGTGGAAGATGAAAGTCTCCATCTCTCTGGACAAACCCACATAATTCTGTGTCCCTGTAATGGAAACATGAAGAAGACTGAGAAGAGAACTGGGATCACATTATGTTGGGTACTTGGCCTCCCTTCCTTTGGTTGTTTGTCAGTCATCCACTGGCAGAATGTGAAATTGGAAGAGGAGAGGAGGATGCGTTTAGCCTGGAGAGGTCTGGAATACACTGCCCTCTCTATTACGCTACACACAGTCTCCTCTGGGCCATTTGATAAATTGGCCCCCTTCTTCACCACCTCTGAGTCTATTGTGACTTTATGTGAGGGTCACCTTTGAGCTCTGACTGACGCAAGATATAGACATACTTGTCATTTTCTTGTTCCGCTGTTTTCAGCCAGTACTGATGACTGTTTTGTAATTAATTGGGCTGCAAAACATAGGCCCTAAGCAAAACACTAACCTAAAAATAACACACTAACTTGTGTATCCACTACCTTAACAATGAAGTCCAAACACAATCCAGATAAGTACAATAAAACCACATACTTGACTGTTCAATTAGCTTTTACTGCCGTTGTTTTTCTCACAATTGACATTCCTGTAAGGGCTCTGGCAATTACACTTATTTCAGCTGAGCACTTCAAAATGTAAACATTTCTTTTTCTGTCTGAAGATGGTCACAGTTCGTTTTGATTAGTTGGTGCCATACGGACTTCCTGTTTTGTTTTTTCTCCTAATGGAAAACAGGCTGGGAGCTCTGTGTGAGAGTTTTGTTTTGCAAATATTTGTCCATAATCTCCTCAGACTTCAACTTTCCTTAGTTGACACCCTATGGTAAACACTATCTAGGTAAACATGCTAAGAAAAGCCTAATCCTGCCCATTTTCTGACCAGTTTAACAAGGGAATTAAGAGACAAACCTGATTTGTTTAACTTTTGGGTCTGCTGTGACATTGTAAACTTACTGTTGATTTGTGGAAGTCCTTGAACAGAGGTTTTCCTCACTTTATTCTTTGGATAGGTGGATTACTCCTATCTTTGACTAGAGTGCTCTTACTCAATGGTAAAACTGTACCTTTATGAGTTTACTAATTGTTATTTGGGGAAAAAATACATTTCTAATCAATTTGTGGCTATTTATTTTCATGTAATTATAGGCTATATTTAGTTATTTGCTGTGCTGGAATGCTGTCATAACTAGATGTAAGGAGAAGGAAGTGTATATTTTGTGTTAGCGACCTGACTGTCACCGAGCTTTTCTCAAAGTCATACTTCTGCTAGTTGGCATTGTTGGTTTTTCACAATATGAAACATGAAAGCAGCTTTTTGCTTTCTGCAGTGAACTGGAAGTATTTCAGTGAAGATCTGTTACACTAACTCTGTTTCCCAATTACATTTTCTACCCTCCTGACCCGGCACTCTCTGCTCAGGTGTCTGCTCTGATTAGTGTTACAGTAGATCTGGCCAGCCTGCTTAACGGCAGTATTGCGGCTAATTCAGTCCTCAAGAGATGACCTCTGACCCCTTACCGTGTACTGATGTAGTGGGAGAAAGTAACGAGCTCTTTGAAGCAGCTATGCAACAATTGGCCTGTAATTTGATGGATACAAGTCCAAGACTGTTAAACATGGGCTAATTTTGACAGTGTGCTGGAGTGGAAGTGGGATTAACTTTTTGGATCTGAAAATAAGGAACTGCATTGTGCTCAAATGAGTTTTTACATTTGTTTTTTGTTGGAGAAGAGCTGAAGGAGAAGATTTTGCTACAGGTGATTGATGTCACATGACTAGGATAGGAACCTGTAATTATAAATTAGAACATATAAAACATCTCTGCATTCAGAGTGAGCACTGTCCATGTAAACATGTTTAATGCATTAAACCTTAGAAGTGTTCTTCTAGTGAGCAGACACTCATTTTGTTTTTAACCAATATTTGCAATGCAAGATGTATTGCTTCAGTTAAAACCAACCACTGTCGCATTGTGAAATGTATACTTCGTTACAACAGATGATTGTATTACTTATGTACTAACTCGGAAAATATGAATGACTCTCACAAAGCACCAATCACCTCACTGTAATTTAATCAAAGCCAACAGAACAAATCTATACTTATTGAAATAACACAGTTCTGTGGTTTGGCAAGAAAAACAGACCTGTAAAGGGATAAAGTGTAAAAGGTTTTGTCAGTGACTATAACTTGTGGTTTTATAGCAGTTAGAGAACCACACAATTCATCTTTGAATGTAGCCTAATTGTTGTAAAAATGCACTGCATGCCCTGTTTATCCAGTAATTGCCTTGTCTGTGGCCTAGGGTTTCTCCAGGGACTTCCCATAAAACTGGAGAAACTGAATAATTGACACGTTTTAGTTCGGCCAGACAACATAATCATTCCTGAAATAAGCCACACAAAATGAAAGGATGTGTACCTATTGATTTAAACCAAAGGAGGACCTTTATTTGTTTAGGCTGACAAATGTAATGTATTGAAGTCATCTATTAAAATGCTCACATACAGTCAGTTTTTTAGTTTTTCCCCTCAGTCATTTTTCAGAAACATGCTCACACAGGGCAGTGCGTTTAAACTAATTGCATGTTGCGTAAATGTATGCAAGAACCAGGAATGTGTATCAAGTTTGTAAAAAACAATGGTCCCTGATTTACCTCAGTGATGTATACCTGTTGTCTTAATGTAGGCTTTAGTCTGCAAAACTACTGTTCATAATGTGGGGTAAAGTGAAGTTTATTAGACAGGGATTACAGTACACTGCACTTTGTTGTGCCACACTGACTTTGGCTAATTCCCAATCGCCTGTGTCTGCAGCTGTACACACAGCACATTAGACGCACGTTGATAATGCTGCGTTTACTGGGGCATGTTGTTCGAGTCTTCTGTTCATCCCAATACTGATACATAATCCCCCAAGGACATCAATTGAATTTTAGCACTAGATGTCTCCTTGGATTCCAGTGTCTTCATGTGTAGTGTCACTATTGTTCTTTGACAGGAAATAGAGCTACAACTTTTATGGCTAGCAGTCATACCATTCTGAACTAAAAGCTGTTGGCATGGCAACAACAGTTTATCGGCAGTGAAGAAGAGATGCAATAGTGAGAGTGTGATTTCAGATGCGGTGAGCCTGTTTTTTCAGTTGGCCCTTAAGAAAGAGTTGTGTAGGAGAGTTCGCTTCATCTCGCTTGTGTGCTTCTTTCTGATGTTTCCAAAAGAGGGTAAATGCCCAACCAGTGCTCACCTTGGTATCAGCATGAACAAAGACTGTAAACCTACTGCTTTAACTAAGGTCTGTCTTCAGGATTGTTATTCCTGGCAATGTTTTCAAAAATCCATCCTCTGGCATGAATCTGTTCTCCTCCCTGAACGTTTTTGTCAGAGAATATTTATTAGTTTGGCTTCAAATGTTTTGCAGAAGGAAAGGCATTGCAATACAAATGGAATAAATGAAGAATCTAGCTTAATCACAGAGAGGCTTTTACGGTAAAGAAAAGTATGAATCATTATACAAAGAATACCAATAATGATGTTTTTCTCTACTCTGTCCTAAATGGCCCAGTGCAAACCAGATACTTCCTTTTGGTCAGGCCTATAGGCCTATATATTTTTACATAATTGTCAGAGTAGGAACGTTGTTTTACTGTAACAAAATTAAAGATGAGCTGATAATGTATTTATTGGCAGATGCCCTAATGTTGTTTGTCAAGCTCCTGTTTGTCAAAATGGTTTCTACTACAGCGAGGCACTCTGAGGAGCAGTTTTGTGGCTCAGTCTTGCTCAGTGGTACTGTCAGTTTACTGACATATATTGTAAGCACCTCTACGAAGCTATTCCAGTCTTGCGCTGTTTTTATGGCTAGCAAAGAAACGTTTAGTCAGAGCTGTGAGGTGCACACTTCCTTATTGCTTTTTAACAACAACAAGCTTTGGTAATATGGTGTCCAATATGCAAATGCTTAAATTGCTTTGTGAGATTTCTACTTCCAATATTGTCCCTTTAATGAAACGGAAAAGATTAATATCTTCTTAAATTCTCTCCAAGGCGGATTCCCCCCACCTTGTGCTTTTTAATAATTGAAGACATATAACTTGTTGATATTCAGAGTGCAGCTCTGTTGTAGCATCAGGTTAATAGCACCAACATTACTGAAGTATAGTCCTGTAATGGCATAACTCAAAAGCGGCATTTACGATGCACTTAAAACCACAATTGACAGTCCTACTACTCAGTGTCCTCATACCTATGATTCTATGTTCACTGTATTTATGCAAGTTTTATTTCTGGGTTGGTTGTCTGTTTCATGAATTAATAATTTTGTATTTGACATTACCAACGTTCTTGCATATGAACTATTAGGCTATATCATTATTTTCTCCAACCTATTTCATGAATATAAATTAATGTGCATAAGAATATTATCGGCCACCATTATTTCATCATATCATTGCTCTCAAAGGGGAATGAAAACGTCTTCCAAAACAAATAGTGTACATTTAGTCCCTTTTCGGTAAGTTTCTTAACAGGATATATTCGTCTTTGTTTGACCTTGACTGTCTGAACGGAGGATCAATATTATATGTGAATTTCCGCATTGATTAAAATGATCACATACAAAATAGATATGCTGTAGGGCATGTCATGAAAAGCATTTTAATTACCTTTGACAATCCTGCTGTTTAGACCAAATATCTTCATATTTTTCTTGCTTGACCATCGGAAGCAGAATTAGTAATCATATTATAGATACAGAATTGTAAACGCTATAAATTGAGATACAGGCCGAGCGTGGGTTAGCACAGATTCCCTCTTCAGTGCGGTGTATACAAGTGTATAGGATAGGTAAACATATCACCTGTAGTAAAGTCATCATAATATAACTCTCTTCCGAGTTATTGTTTTATTTATTAGTATCACAAACAATTAAAAACAAGTTCTGCATTTCAGTTCAAGGGAATGATGGTTTACTCCAACCCAGAGGATGTTGGCCCTAAAACTACACCACTGCACCATATAAGAGCATGCAAAGTAATCGGACGACATTTTGCCTAAAATATCTTGCTCTTGGAATGGCAGGGCTATTTCTGTTCTGTTTATCTCAGAGAAATAGAATCAGCGACTGGGATTTATTTTGGTCTTTAACGGAAAAGGGCACCTACCTAACACACACGGCCCCTCGAGGAAAGTGTTGGCGAACTACTTAAACTAAAAGCTGTCTCAATGATTTATAATACACAGATACTATTATGGGATGTGTGTGCTGCTGAATACCAGCATCTTAAGGAATAATGTGACTGGTATACAGATTCGACATGACTTGCATGTTCCTGAATTCCTAATGAGCGAGGCTAGTGGTAAAATACACACCTGCTACTTGATGCATGGATTTTTCTTCATTTGCTTGCCTGGGATTTAGCCGTGCCTAAATTGTTTAATTATGTAGTTCTGGCTGCTGTAACACATTTTTTAAACAACATAAACATGATCAGCTATTTAAACTCTCTTTCCATCTCACTCTCTCTTTCATGTGTATATTTGAATGTCAGTGTCCCTACATTACACTGCTGCCTATTTTGTTATAAAATTTGTTATTCAGATTTTAGTTTTTGTTTTCTGCATTCCAGCTACTATGTTTTATTTCATCAGTAGTAAAGGACTGATTATATTCCACTATGAAATATGAATCCTAATACTTCAATTAAAGCTATGAAATGCATTTATACATTTTCAAAGAATAATTTGTGCATTTGACAGGTATAATTGAAAAATGTTTTGTTTTAATACGTAAAATACATAAAGAGGGAAACACTCTCAAATTGCTTTAGCGGGGCTGTTGATTTTTGTTTTGTGCACTCACGTTTTAATGTGAATTGCCTTGCCTCGCCTTGATGTTCATTGGTAAATGAACATCAACTTCTTCATCTAACCAGCAGACACCAGAGGAGATCTTTAAACATGATATGTGCTTAGCTGCGTTGGCTGAATTAACTCATTTTGGACAAATGTGACTGCATCTTTTTTCAGAACAAATCTTAAACTCCTTGGTGTGGGTCAGCATATTGCACATTGCCAAGCCATTATTGCAGATGCAGTTTCAGAGGGTCTTTAAATTAAGTCGGTTGAGGGATCTGTTGTTTTTTAATCGATAAGCTAGTAAGGTTAAATTAGTATCATGGTCCCTTTGGTGCTGTCTGGGGTCAAACCTTCCTTATTTTCACACAGTGCATTCAGCAACGAGGCATCCCACTTAACCTCTACCAATATGGCCATCTTAGCCTTTTGTATACTTGTATTTAATTATTTTATTTCTAGTATTGCTTCTCATTTTATAATGAATGTCACCACCATTGTATGCTTCAGTCGTCTTTGTAACAAGGATCAACCTTACCAGACAGGAAGTCTATAAATCCTACTAACAATCACAGAATAATTACTTATTTTTAAGGAAACTACACATGCTCATTGAAATCCAGTTCTTCAAGGGATATGATTGTATTTATTTGTTCTCCTAGATAAAATAACATAAAATAGCCTGCTGTGTATTGAAATATCTAGCAGATATTTTTATACTAAACAGTGACCTAGATTTATGGGCACCTTCATCCCTTCTGAGAAAATATTACACGGCACATTGCCATCTTAATAGTATAGATCAATGTTTCTTACAGGAACTCATTTTTATTCTAACAGGGTAGACAAAAGCTGAGCAGTCCCCTTGTGCCTCAGATGTCCTTGAATGGAAAATTGGTTTCTTCTACTGTATTTCTTTTTTTTTTTTTAAGTTCTGGTGAAATAACATAAGCCCCGAATTTCCCCTGCTCTGCTTTTACCACAACTCTTCTCATTCACGTAAACTACCCCTACTGCAGCAGAACCTCAAAACCAAGACAAAGTCTTCATGTTTGCAAATGTCAAATCAATTGTTATTAGCTGTGACATTTCACTGCAAGTATTTTCCCCGTTTCATTAATCCCTTTCATTTTAAGATTCTACTGCTTTAACAAAATATAAAGGGAGAAAAGGGCAGTCTGTGCTTTGTTTCAGCATAGGCCCAGATTAAATAACAATACATTTACCTACCTGCAAATATATTTGGATTTAGTTTTTTGGCCAGACGTTTCTTTCTTCTACCAAATAGAAAGGAGACTAAGGTTTGTAAATTGGTGGATGGGTTGAATTTTGTATTTAATCCTAAAGAATAACTTTTATGGAAATACTAGATTACTTAATGTTGTATTTGCATATGCTAAATTAATACAAGTTCAACAATTTAACTTTCATTAAGACTAATTTATTAAGACTATCATTAAGGCTGGTATTGTTGATCTGTGCCAGATCAAACAATTTCATATGATCCCTATTACAAATATGTATAGAAGGTTGACAAATTGAAAAGATAAAAATCAAATTTAAGTCAACCTTAAATCTTGATCTGAGGCAAAATATAATTTGCTTTGCTTTTCACTTGCGGGTTTCAAAATACCCATAGATGTTTGTGAATAAGCTTTGCTACTTGATACACAAATGCCTTAGTGTAACTAAATGGATTCTATCACTGCCATTCAAGGATGCCTCCTGATTGGCTATCTCAGATCGGTAGTTGTTGGGTTCGGGGCTGCCTGCTGGTTCCAAAAAGGTTGATTTTCTGCAGTCTGAGCATATGAGATGTGGAGCACTCTTGTGGAGGCAAGATAAAGCCGTAATATAAATGTCAGGAAAATTAATGTTGTGAGGGGTCAGATGGGTATAATGTGTCCCGGGGCTGGATTGGGCAAAGCAACCTGCTGTCAGTTCTCTGTACTGGCCTGGTTTGCAAAATTTTCAGTAACGGGGGTGGGGCTGGGCTGGATGCGTACTGTTAGTGTACTTGACTGTAATCATTTTTCATAAGTTTATCTAAGTGAACCTGTCTTTGTGATCTTTCTGAAAAAACACTCACTGCAAATCCAGAACTGGTTGGGAGACGTCTGCAAGTACAAAACAGGTCTTCGGACTGCTGTACACATTGTGATGACAAAGCATCTTTTTGCCCATCTCCGTTTTGTACCCTGCTGTATTCAGGACATAGACACGCTCTGTTCTTTAGAACAGTGTTGATTTTTTTTGGAGGATTTGCAGAATAAACTCTGAGTCTTCTGATGAAAATCAATCTCTAGTAACGTATGCTTTGACTTATCCTATGCAACACTTTGATCCTTTTCTAATTTAAAACATAATGCATAAATCCCTAATCAAATCAAGCCTAGATAGTCAAGATAGTTTATTGCTATCTGCCTTTTGGCAATTGGAGAAATTATATTCTTCCTGAACATGCCCCACTTTCCTTTAAACCTTTTATACAGATGAGACATACCGAGTCTGGATTATTTGTGACCTTCCTTGCTGGAAAGCTCACAGAGTAATATCTGCCTGAAATGTAACAGTCCACTGTATAAAGGCCATTTTAGAGTAATTTCTGCCAGATTAAATCTCAGCCGGCCTTTGCCATAATTCTCCCCACTTAAGACAGGCTTTCTAATAGTCCTCTCGCCTTCAGCTGCCACTGAGCCCTCTTTTGCAATTCATCTTCTAGAAGTTGAGTAACACTAGAACAGGCATTGTGAGAATCCTGTGTCGCACTGAAAGCACTGCTCTTATCATCCACCCTCCACAGCTGGGTGCAAGAAATGGAAGGAAAAAACTGCAGATGCATCCAACAAAGATTATAGGCTTTATTTTCAACTTTTTATGTTTAATGTTAAGTCAAATGAAGAAAAATGTATTGTGACCAAGGCAGTCTGTCAAGCAAAATGATGGCTATGATATACATTTCTAAAAACAACACCATTAGAACAACAACTAAAATTGAAAATAGAATTCTTCTTAAATTCTTCTCTTTGCAATTGTAAAGAATTTCACCAGTAACGACAAACTGTATTCCCTACAGAACTGTGACCAGTGTTATGAATGGCATACCTTGAGGGGAATGGCTGGCAAGTGAATTAGGTCTACCTAATAGATGAAAAACAAAGCAAACCAAGAACAACTATAAAAATCTTCAGGGTTGGAATTACTGACACTCGCATTTTCACCACTCACCCATTGCCACTTTCCAGCAAAAGGGTTGTTTTTGTTTTATTTCAAACGCACGTTTAAATTGTGGTTGGTTTGAATGCATTTCAAAGAAGTGAAGTTCAATGTTCAAAACCTTAAACATAATCTCTTAGCAAAGCCTTTCCTCCCTTGCTGTCAGTGATCGTGTCTCTTACTGTAGATATTACCTGTTTTTTCATTTATTTTTTATTTTTTCCTTACTTCACTTGTGATGATGTGTCCGTAAAAATGATTCACTGTTTGTTTTCTATATCGTGGGTAGGACGAACGGTTGAAACACCGTTTGGCAATGCTTGCACCCTTTGGGGTTGAAGGCTGTGGATTAAATTAATTAATGGCAAAAGTGTAGTGTACGGTTATGTCTGATCCCCCTTTCCCCAACAGAAGGTCTTTTCAGTCCATTGAAGTAGCAATGTTTCTGTTAAGAATGGCATATATATTCTTGCTGCTCAGTGAATTTGGCTTTTTTAACAATGTTCTTTCTAATTCCTATGCGCTAGTTATGACTGTTTTATATAAGCAACACATGTCGGTAATATTCCATCTGCCAGTATCAAATGTTGTCCCAATAGCACAATTTCAGCAGAAGCGCTGAGCCAGTACTAGGTAAGGAGCAGGGCTGAGAATTTGTGGCCTAGTTTAGGGTTTGCTTGACATAAATTGCCAGTGGGTATCGCACAGCACCAGCCTGGTTCCGGGTTGGGTCGGATATGTCAGTGGAAAAGCAGAGTCCTAACCAGAGTGTGGTCAGATGATCTTTCTGGTATTTATTATAAAAACTGGTGTCTCAACAGTTTGTGTAGTTGGAAGAATACATAGTTTTTTTTAATTTGTTAAAAAAAAAAAAGTTTAACAATGTTCTTAATGTTTGTAGATTATTATAGGATTATAATGTTTCATGTATTGCTTTTTTTTAATTACAATAATTAATGGATAATGAAAATGTAGGCTATGTTTTTGTGTAAGATGTTGAAGAATAAAAAACATGATGTAACTTATAAAAATATAACATAGGTATAGAGGAAGAGTACATTTCTGTACTTGGTAGGAAAGTGTGGGCGCTATCCATATTTCAATGGACCATCATCTAATTAACACATTTCTCCTTTTTTCTAGGGTACAGTTAGGTGGCAGTTATAGTTCCAACAGGTTTTAAAGTTCAACTATGAATAATATTTCAACGTTGTGGCATATTAATAAGCTTCTCTGTGGGCTGCTCAAAGACACCTTTCAGATCTGTTCTACTTAGCTTATCCACAAGACAATACATGAAATGAGAATATTAGCAGTACATGAAATTATTAATCACATCCTTTGTAGTTGTATTTCAACTGTATCTGTAATTCAGTTGACCATGTGAAGAAAGACTAGCAGAATATTTCATTTTATCTGGGAAGGACTAAAGGACCCATTCTGAGAGATGGTCCAGCCCTTGAGCACTTGCCCCCTATTCCTTTAAAAGTCACTTTTTTTTATTAGCAAATTCAAAGTGAAAACAATGTCGGGTATTTTGGTTTCTATTAGGAAAAGTGCTTTCTGTGAGAACTGTAGCGTTAGTCTCAGCTGTAGAGGTAAACATATTTTTTTATGCAGAAGAAGGTTATGTCCTTGAACTTGTAATAGAATTTTCTCATTACTCTAATGCAGAGGGAAACGAGCAAAGCTACGTCGGAACACAGTTGTTAAAAGGTCACAAAATTGTTGTTGTCGCAGTCTGCTTTAGCATACTACAGTATTTTTCAGCTGCTTATTTCCTGTGTCAAGTCTGTTTACTGTGCATTTATAATTGAAACTCCCACAAGGATATTTAGTCGAAATATGGCATGTCCACCTCCTTGAACAAACCAAATTTAATATTGTAAAGAAATTGCACCTTGAAGTTGTCCATGGGGATTGCCAGAAACATGGCAATAACAAACAAGTACACAGTGAAAGGGCCACAAGTATTTATTTAGAGGTTTATTTGTTTTTTCTTTTTCTTATAGAAGCTGACAGGTTAGGCTGCTGACATGAACCCAGTTTAAAATGAAGATCCAGACTGGAAAGATTTGTAAAGAGAAGTCCAGAGGCCAGGCTAATTATTCATTCTGTCAGAGAGATTTGTTTTTCCTATGCAACGGTGAAATATGTCTGTGAATATCCTAGGTCATATCACAGAATTCGCTGGTAAAAACTCGCTAAGACTTGACATTCATAAATTTTAAGACCACAGTGAAGGAGAATAGGAAGACGAAGGCCTATTTGCATTTGTGCTGCACAACAACTTGGTCTGAATCATCAAGGTAACACCTAGTTCTAACCACAGGAGATATTTACAGCCCTGAGAAGGGAAGGTCTTGACGGTCTTACCCCATATGCGTTTAGTTTCTGTTCTGTAGCAGTGAGCTGCAGCTCACCCTTTTTTAACAGCATGGCCATATCACTGAGGTTTAGCCCACTGCAGGCTTTAACTATTGACATTCAATTTGAATAGCTTTCTTGACAGTCACCCGCACCCTTCTCACCCATTAAAGGAGCAAATATGATTAACTGCAGATGACAGGTAGTGGGATTGGCAAACTGGGGAAAAAAACTAAAGATGTATATTATAGGATTAAACTGTTGGTAGAGTATTTGATGAGCCCAAATCTTTACAGAGCATAATGTGTTATCTCCTCTCTGTTAAAAGTGATTTTATTTTTGTGCCACTGTTTGGCAGTCTTGTTTATAACAATGGCAGAAGAATGCTCCAGTTTAAAGGTTTTTGTATGTTTGATTGTTTGTTTTGATTTTGACTGGAAAGCTTTTCAGCATGAAGGGGATTAACATACAGATCTTACTGTAAATTATAAATGCAAGGCTATACGTTTATAAAATACTAAGCAAACCATGTTTTCTCAACTATGTTCCCTTCTGTTTCCAGAAAGTTTTCAGGTTTTTAACAGTAGGCATTTATTATCTGTACTCAATGGCCATAATCAGAGCTAAGTCTACTTCCCTAAATAAGTGCTTATCTGGAGTTGTATTACTTTAATTAATCACAACAGCCATTCATTAATCTGTTTTTAGTTATCTCTTGAAATAAAGGTCTGTGATAAGAACGTAAGGTTTTTTTTTTTTTTTTTTTTTAATTGCAGATTCCCTAGATTAATCTTCTTTTTTTGTACAGTAGAAAACATTTCCCTTCGCACATTGTTAAACAATTTTGGAAAACGTACCATGGAGTAAAACACAACAACACCAACACCAACAAATATACAGTGCTGATTACAGTCAGAGAACCTAGACAGTTATATTTCAGGGTCTTTTGTGTTTGCTGTTGTCCTCCCCCAACCCAGCCCACCCCCCCAAGTTGGTGATATTGAAACCCTGATGGAGTGACCCTATAGCAGGAGTGACCTAACAATGTTCCTGGAGAGCCACAATCCTACAGGTTTTACAGGTCTCTCTATAAACTGGATACCTTGAATACATGGAAATGGTGACTTATTAAGCACTACAGTTGGTCCAATTAAGCAGTTCATGATCCAGATTAATGAAAAATCAGAAGGCACTGTCCATCTTCAGGGCCAGGGTTGGCCAGCTCTGCTCGAGAGCCATCAAGACAATCAGCACAGACCATTGTACTGCTCTATTGCATCTAGTAAGTTATCAAAACCTCTCAAGACAAGAATTTGCATATCTAATAAACATCCTTACACAACATAACTGAGTGAAACACTTTAAAACAGCTTCTCTCACAATTATTATTTGTAGTAATTTAATTTATACCTCAATGACATGTGTTTCCTTGAAAATTACATTTATATATTAATTAAATCAGTGTGATGAAAAACATTTGTTTTAAATGTGTTTTAAAAGCAGCTCCTTGACTGCCCACGGCAGTGATTTGGTGTTGTTTACAGTATAATAGTCTATATGGTAAACGCTGTTTCTATTTAGTCTTCATGTAGAAGAAAGCAGTATGCTTCTTTTCAAGTAAGGACAATGTAAACTAATTGAGTCACACAAATTTGGAAATAAAGAAAGACTGTGTATATTGCAGCACAATAACACAATGTTGTATAACTCTCTAATTATTACTCATAGTTACCAGGTTACAAAATCTGTTGTCAAGTAGTGGGCAATGCATGCATTTTGTTGTTGCAACCTTGAAACATAATCTGTGTTGATAAGTACAGGTATGCTGGAGCTGATGGCTTAGATTCGTACTTTGTAAAATGTCACAATTGAAAATACAATTTATATACAAAGACCACTGATGCACCATAAGGCAAGTTGTATCTTTTTTTTTTTTTTTTTTTTTTAATTAACGACTACATTTCTAATGGCACGAACGCATCTTATCACGAGAGAGATGAGATCACACTTACTGGCACTGGCCAGAGGCTGATCTTTCCTGAATGTGAACTACGAAAGAGCCTTGTTTTCAGAGAGATTATATTACTTCAGGCAGATGGCAATGTTTTGCATGAATAACCAATGCCTTTTTACTCGGTGTAAGTTAGTTAAGTCAAGACAGTAGCTCACGCCACCTGTTCCCGTCGAGTCTCCCGTCTCTGTTCTTCTTCAGATGCTTGATCTTATTCCACATGCCAGTTTTAAAGCTCTCTCAATTCCCTCAATTACCTCTTGCTAGTCAGCAGACTCATTTTCTGCTTGATTTTAACCTTCCTCTTCAAAGGCAACAATGCAGCGTACCAGAACTGCACCACCGGGCGTGTTTTAGGTTGAATAAATCTAAACTGGATCACAAGGTCAGGATAACTGAAAGAAAAGATGCTTTTTTGGTTGGACATGATCATGTGTCGTGCGTTGTTGACAGATTCTCTCCTTTCTAGTCATTGTTGTTGAATTTAAATTTGCATGCTCAACATGGTGAGTAGTAGGGTTTGCCCAGAAAGTGTTTATAAATCATTTATATGAAACCCTTCTCTTTTCACACTTGCGATTTTGACTACATTGAATAAATTAAAAACTGAGCATTTACTACATCACATAGTAGACCGAGAAGCCTGTCTTTCCAGTTAGAGTATGAGGTGGAATTACATGGGCTTATATCAATATTTTAGAGGACCTAATTAATATATATATTGCACCATTTGAACCTATTTTAAAAACGGACTTCACAGTTTCATGTATCGTGTATTTCACACTATATTGTCAGTAAATCTAGTTTCATACTTTCATCGAGGGAGGTCAAATACACAAAACGCAAAGACCAGCCATTAAATTGAAACTCTGCAAGATAATCTACATTTCCATTTGAAAGATTTAATACTGCCAAAGGCCAGTACATTACCACCACTACAGACTGGTACCTACAGTACTTAAACCACACAAAATACAGGAAGAGCTCACAATATAAAGTATTGAATTAATTTACATCTTCAGCACAAACTAGAGCTTCTATTAGCCTTCTATTAAACATTTGGCAAATTGGCTCCTCCTGAATACCTTTGGCATGAACAATATGCTTTATTTTAACATTGATGTAAACTGATAATCATTTGCTTAAAATTTGTGGGGCTTTGTATAGTTTACTAGATTCTTGTTCACGAGTAAAACCGTTGCATTTAAAAGGAAAAACCCAATCTGAAATGGTTTCTGTTCAACAAGCATGAGCTTTTAGAACAGATTTGTGGATATGTTCACTTTAAATACTAATGGGATCACTGTCTCTCAGCATTTAAATGAACCTGTAATTGGGATTGTTTGAGTGTGCTAAGCGCAGATGTGGTGTTGCTCTGAATGGAGTTCAGGGTCCCTTGTGCTCCTTCATCTGTGTTAAGAATTGCCTCTCCAAAGCTAGCCATCATGGCAGTCAGGTCCAGTTAGAATCTCAACATGTCTTTCCCGTTTCAACACGTATAGCTATCTTATAGAGAACACGCTAGCTTTACTTCCACTTCATACACTCTAACATGAACATGTAGTCACAATGCTATAACTTCTTTTGATTTTGATTTAATTGAATTGTTACATAGCACAATTGAGCTGGGAGTCGAGGCCCAAAGTATTAAGACCAGTGCTTTTTGTATAATCCAGTATCTTATTATAACATTTGCATAACAATTAAAGCTTCCTGAAAGACTTGGATTTACTGCTTTTATATTGGAATTTATTTAACTCCAGAACTGCATATGAATATGCTGGTTGGAGCACATCTAGAGCCCTTAAGTGATCTCAAAGTTATATACTTCATCAGGCTGAATGTAATATGCCATCAGTCTTTAATAACAGATGATTCCTGGTCACATTCCATGTTGTGACGGTAACTAGCACAAACTGAAAAATTAAAGAAATACTGCAACTCTTCGGCAGAATTGCACTGTCGATGCTGAAGGACTGTTCTTCTCTTTCCGCAGGATGGCTCAAGGCAGAGAAGAGAGAGGAAGAAGACTGTCTCCTTCAGCAGCATGCCAACGGAGAAGAAAATCAGCAGTGCCAGTGACTGTATCAATGCCATGGTGGAGGGTTCAGAGCTCAAAAAGGTTCGCTCCAATTCCAGAGTGTACCACAGGTATTTTCTGTTAGATGCAGACATGCAATCGCTGAGATGGGAACCTTCCAAAAAAGAATTGGAGAAAGCAAAGATTGACATTAAATCCATTAAGGAGGTGCGGACCGGAAAGAACACCGACATTTTCCGTGCCAATGGAGTTTACGATCAGATATCTGAGGACTGTGCATTCTCTGTCATATATGGGGAAAACTATGAATCCCTTGACCTGGTGGCCAACTCTGCAGATGTAGCCAATATTTGGGTCACGGGACTCCGATATTTGATATCTTATGGGAAACATACTCTGAACATGATTGAGAGCAGTCAAAACAACTTGCGGACCTTATGGCTGTCTGATCTTTTTGCAGAGGCTGATGTTAACAGTGTTAGGCAAATAGGCTTAGGTACAGCTGTTCAGCTCATCAAAAACTTAAATCCTGGACTGAAAAATGTCAAAATAGAGCTCAAGTTCAAAGAATTTCACAAAGCTAAAGATAAAATAGGGAGTGACGTCACAAAGGAGGAGTTCATTGAAGTCTTTCATGAGCTTTGCACCAGGCCAGAGATCTACTTTCTGTTGGTTCAGTTCTCAAGCAATAAGGAGTTTCTTGATACCAAGGACCTCATGATGTTTTTAGAAGCAGAGCAGGGGATGGCGCATGTTAGTGAGGACACCAGCCTTGAAGTTATCCAAAACTATGAGCCATCAAAGGAGGGCAGGCAAAAAGGATGGCTCTCCTTAGATGGCTTTACCAAGTACCTCATGTCTTCTGAATGCCATGTCTTTGACCCTGAACATAAAAAAGTGTGTCAGGACATGCATCAGCCCTTGTCCCACTATTACATAAATGCATCTCACAACACCTACTTGATAGAGGACCAGTTCCGCGGCCCCTCTGATATCACAGGTTACATCCGTGCTCTGAAAATGGGCTGCCGGAGCGTAGAGTTGGATGTCTGGGACGGCCCCGACAATGAGCCAGTCATATACACGGGACACACAATGACATCACAGATAGTCTTCCGTAGTGTCATTGACATTATCAACAAATATGCCTTTGCTGCATCTGACTTCCCTTTGATCCTTTGTTTGGAGAACCACTGTTCGCTTAAGCAGCAGAAGGTCATGTTTCAGCATCTGAAAAAGATTCTGGGGGATAAAATCCATGTGGATCCTCCCAATGTGGAAGAGAGCTATCTCCCATCACCTGAAGATCTGAAATGCAAGATTCTACTCAAAGCCAAGAAGCTTGCAGCCAACTGTACCAGCCCAGAAGGCGATGTGACTGATGAAGACGAGGGAGCGGAGATGTCTCAGAGAATGGGTAATGAAGCTGGGGAGCAGCAAATTGTGACACCTCAAAAACGGTTTCAGCTTTCCAAAGACCTTTCTGACATGGTGAGCCTGTGTAAATCGGTAGGGTTTAAGGAATTTCAGGTTTCTTTCCAGAACCAGAAATACTGGGAAATCTGCTCTTTCAATGAGGTCTTTGCATCTCGTAATGCCAGTGAGCAACCTGGGGATTTTGTCAATTACAATAAAAGATTCCTTGCCAGGGTTTATCCAAGTCCCATGAGGATAGATTCCAGCAACATGAACCCACAGGATTTCTGGAAGTGTGGATGCCAGATAGTGGCGATGAATTTCCAGACCCCGGGCTTGATGATGGACTTAAACATTGGTTGGTTCCGCCAAAACGGGAACTGTGGCTACGTGCTGCGTCCTGCCATCATGAGGGAAGAGGTGTCTTATTTCAGTGCCAACACTAAAGACTCTGTCCCGGGAGTGTCTCCTCAACTGCTCCACATTAAAATCATAAGCGGGCAGAATTTCCCCAAACCCAAAGGCTCGGGAGCCAAAGGTGATGTCGTGGACCCTTATGTCTATGTAGAGATTCACGGCATTCCAGCTGACTGTGCCGAACAAAGGACAAAAACCGTCAACCAGAACGGAGACAATCCCATTTTTGACGAGAGTTTTGAGTTTCAGGTCAACCTGCCTGAGTTGGCCATGGTGCGTTTCGTAGTGCTGGATGACGATTACATTGGGGACGAGTTCATTGGACAGTATACCATTCCATTCGAGTGCTTACAGCCCGGCTACCGGCACATCCCCCTGCAGTCCCTCACGGGGGAGGTGTTACCGCACGCCTGGCTCTTCGCACATGTGGCAATCACCAACCGCAGAGGTGGAGGGAAGCCCCACAAGCGGGGTCTCTCTGTGCGCAAAGGGAAGAAATCCAGGGAGTATGCCACCATGAGGATACTGGTGATTAAATCTTTGGATGAAGTCTTCAAGACTGCTGTCCAGCCATTGCGGGAAGCCACTGACCTCAGAGAAAACATGCAGGTAGGATATGAACCCAACAAAAACAGCTATTGTTTACATTCTCTTTAGGTTTAAAAATGCAGATTCAGAAAATGAAAGCCAATGAATTGTGGAAATAATTTTGTGTGAAAGAATAATATGCACTTGAAAATGGTTTCTTCTTTAAATGTATTTCTCTTTGAGCATTCCACATTCAAGACACGATTACATCAGCTATAAGATTCAGCTGTTCATTTAAAACACAAATTAATAAATATTTACAATTAGACCTACATCGACTGCAGTTGTCGGAGAGCCTGGAGCCTTATCCAAAGCAGACTTGTGTTGAATGACAAGCCTAACAAGAAAATGTATTCAATAACAGCATGCTGTTTTGTTGAAATCCAACTTTATTAGCATCCGTTTCAGTGAAGGGATTGAGGGAAAAACTGAATGTTATCTTAAGAGTTTTACCTGGTCACAGTGACTTGATAAATAAACAAAAGATATTCAGAGCCAGGGTGAGTTTAAAGGCACCCTACAGAATGGTATGGTACATGAATGAGTTAAGAGAGATGAAAAATGTTTGTGTATTGAATTACTGGTAGGGGAGTGAGTCTATATATCCTGTGACATTAATATAGAGACAAATTCAATTTGATGGCAGGCTTTACATAATTATGCTTAATTTGCATAACTTAAATTGGTGACTATTTTTAAAAGATTCAAAAGGAAGGAAAGATCTCCTGAGGAGGTATGAGTTTAGATAGAAGCTGAACACACAATTCTGCCCAGGGAAAGATTTGTCACTTTGGGCAAACGGTAGTTTTAGAGTATGAGTAAACGAGGGGAAATGAACTCTTTTACTGTAGCATTTCAAATTATAATTAAGCTTCAAACATTTTCGTTCAAGACCTGTTCTCTCTCCAGTTCTTTGTATCTCAGTGTCTCTTATCTTAATCCCCAGTGTACCTGTAGCACCACAGAGATACTGTCAGCCTCTCTCATCTACCAATTCATTTATATTTTATTTCTGTGGCCTACCTTTTAGTCGACTATCATTGGCATTTCCCTTGTTTTCCTCAAATTGTTTGTAACTTACAGATGTCTTTTCTTTACCTTCTTTTCTATGTAGGAATTGACAGTTATTTTCTTTTCCGTGTATATCCTCCCTATTAATTAACATATCTCACCACTGCAGCCCTTGTTCTGACATGAAGAGAGGAAAACAACAAACGCGCATCCCCCCAGTCGTTTGTGCACTGGCGCATTGAAAATTCTGGTCACAGTCAACCCAGAGACCTTTATTTTTATACTTTCATGTTTATTTTTTTGTTATTCAAACCACATTTTAAAGTAAGGAAACTGAGAGATGGAATCAACTAGAATGTTGATGTTTTTTTCTAGGTTAAAATTAGTGTCCCATAAACAAAAAAAAGATATCTAAAGTATACATATATTTAATGAACAATATGTATTGAACTAAACAAATCACTGAATAGCACTGTTTCCAATAAATGGTCTTAGTACTTTTGACTGCAGCTGTAAACCTTATTACAGTTGTTAAGGAAGACAATTCAGAAAACCAAAAGAGTTAATAAGCATCATCGCATTGTTTTTTCATCTTTGACATCTCACTCACAAAAGCTCTCTTAATGGTGAATTGATTTTGTTTTATTTTGATGACAAAATCTGATTCCTTGTCCATTCCCTCCATCAGAGATTATTAAGCCATTTTTCTGTTATTGATTATTTGTCTTCTCTTCTCAGCATTTGTGAAAAGCCACACTTAATGCACTGTCAGCCTTCAGGTGTCAAAACCTGACAAGGAGACTATATAGTTATGAAATAGTCTATGCGGCAGCAACGACACGATGGAAAATGTATAATTGTCTGACTGTATAATGATAACTGAGTATATACCGATATCCACACTTCCTTAGCATTGTGCGAGTTTTTCTTTTGAGGAATTACAGTTTTGAGTTATGAGTTTACACCTTTCATGTAATGTTCTCAAGGAGGGACTTCAAAATCACCGCTGCTGTCAGCATTTAAGTTGATCGCTCTGGAGCAGTTTCGATCACTGTTAGAAATCACTGCCATTCAGAGAGTTGTGTATATCTCTCCCAGATAATGCTCCATCATGTGATTTGTCCCAAACATTTAATTTGGTTCATTGTAGCAACCTAATATCTGATGGAGGGCTTTTGTTTTCCAGGGGCATCTAGCCAATAAAATCCACCCTTTAGGTGTAAGGTTTGTTCTAAGTTAATTTTAAAATGGTAGGTGACATATGTTGGGAAATAATTTGCAGTTTGTCATGGTTTCATCACAGAAATAATCATGTTATTGTATATAGATTTATATTTGTGTATACACCAAATTACCCCCACTGTGGTAAATGATGTTCCGCTAATGATGTTTTAGCTAACACATTTTTGAAGCTTGTGGTTTTCTCCCACTGACTGACCTGGTAAGTAGTCTGTGACAACTCTGTAATTTCATATTCACTCTGTCTTTATCAGTTATCTTTCAGTCCTTTTCCTCGACATCTTGGATTCTGAGACCGATAATACAGAAATAATTTTTAGTACCGTACATACTGTAACGGTTTTGCAGGTTTTCAGAATTTGGGAGCCCATGACTTTGCTGAAGTATGCTTTATCTCTTTTAAGATTATCACATAATACTGGGAGGAACAAATCCTGAAAAGCACCAAGGTGAAACAGACAAGCTGATTAAGGGCAGGATTAAATCAAAACTTTGACCCACGCGCTAATAGCAAACTACAAAGCTGTACATCATAGCGGTTACATTTCTGATTAGAAGAAAATGGCATCTTAGTACAAATGATGCCGCAACTGAGTACAGTTCTGTAGTTTTCTATTAGCAAGGGGGTCAAAATTTTGATTTAATCCCAGCCTAAGTCTGACATCAGGGTGATTATAGATGATCATTTTCAGGAATGCATGACATGAGCAGATTCAGTTCAATATTACTTGAGCATTTCTCACCCTGCCATGTGACTATTCTGGCCTTTCTTGGCTTTGAAGTGCAATGGGCTGTCTGGACAGCTTGAAGATAAGCCAATAAAACCATTGATCTTAATTCCTAGCATATTTCCTGATATCACTAAATATATAGGAATCACATTAAATGGGAACTAGTGTGGTTCCTAAAATTAGGGTTTTATACATCTTTACATGTTGCAATTAATGTTGTACATGTCAGTTATTTTATTCTCCTTCCTAAGAACAGGGGAGATTGATTGTGCTAGTAAACAATCCCAAATTCAAAGAGAGGGGAAACCAAATAATTCTGCAGTCTGAAGCCAACAATTTGATCACAGTGCATCCCAACATTTGCATCACTTAAATCATCCAGACTAATGCACAGTACTGTCTGTCATGCATGTGATTTTCAGAATTGAATGTGTTCACAAGCTAAACTGTAACTTACTTATTCCACTACAATCGGCACAAGGTAATTTGTTTAGTCTTATGTATAACGGGTTGTTAAAAATGATATGCCTTGGTGGTATATACAGTACTGTGCAAAAGTTTTAGGCAGGTGTGAAAAAATGCTGTAAAGAATGCTTTCAAAAATAGACATGTTAATAGATTATATTTTTCAATTAACAAAATGCAAAAGTGAGTGAACAGAAGAAAAATCTACATGAAATCCATATTTGGTGTGTGCGTGCATGCATATATATTTATATCTGGATATTAATTCTATGCATACATGTGTCATTTATTATTTTTTGTGCATGTTATTTTTACAAGATACTCCATAAATGACAGTGACAGACCTGCCTCTTCTTCCATCAATGGCAAACCAATTTACACAAACATTTTCCACTGAACACTTTGGCCAAACTGAAATTAAAACTATGACTTCTGTATGTATCCAAACAGAACGAAAGCACACAATGAGAAATTACTGCGATACAGAATTAATTTATTTATATTTTAACAGAATTTGCGAAGCAGGAGGCAATCCCTTATCTAAAAATGCAAAACATATTTTACAGTTACTGTAGATAAGAGGACATTAGACAGGTATTGTCATAGTGATGATTTTGAGCTTTAATTTGGTATCCCTGAATAAAGTTAGTGAGAGAAAAACAGGAGGGGGGGCGTGATCATTTTTAGCACAGACACCTCTGAATAAAAACTTGGAGAGAAAATGTATAGTTTTTGAATCCAATTTACTTCGCTTTTGACAGACCTGTGAAAAAGTAGGAAGTAAGACAGAAAATACAGGTTTCGGTTTCAGTAAAATGGTCAGGGCCCTGGAAAAGACTAAACTGATTCACCTAATGTCTTGGGGAAATGGTATGAATAATAAGAATCTGAACCACAGCAATAATGCCAGTTATGGATCATGAAAAATTAAATAACTTAAACATTAATTTAGTATGTATTTAACTATTCTTTTATACAGTGCTGTGCTTTGTTTGTATATTTTGAAGGAACATTAAAAATGCCATATTAATTTAAATGGCTAAGATGGCTAAAACTCTAAAGCACCACTGAATGTAATGGCTCAAGTTGCCATGGGGAAGACAAATCCGGTGCTTCTGTAGTTTGTCCCATGTGTTTCCACTATCCAGGAAGTTATGACACAACCCATCCTGAAACACTGAAATAGCACACAATGGCTTTTGACATCCACCATTATTTGTTGAGCTTCACATTTTAAACTGTGAAAAGTTGCTTGTATGCTAGACTTGAATTTGGGAAAAATGCCATACATGTAACATTTACACTTTTAGGTCTCGAAATGATACAAATCTGAATGTTTGTATGATTTAAATAAGAAAATTATTTCATCAAAAAGTTCATCCAGTAAAACAGTACTCCTGGATTGGATAGAGATAAACCTCTGGGAATAACTGAACATCTCAAGTTGTCTTCCATCTCTTTCTCTTTCCTGTTTAGAATGCAATTGTTCCATTCAAAGAACTGTGCGGTCTGTCTCCTGTGGCCAATCTCATGCAGTGTATCCTGGCCCTGTCCACACGCTTGATGAGTGGAGAAAATACCCCCTTTGTGATATTCAACCTTAAGGACCAGTATCCGACCATGGAGCCTCAAGCAACGATCCCCGAGATGCTGAAGAAAATTGTGACCGCTTATGATGCAGTAAGTACTGTCTGAGGGAAGACAATGTGAGAGTGCTTTGTGCAATTTTGAATTGGTGTCCGCAGTACTACATTTTCATATAATAAGCAGCCTTTGTAACCTTATATTATGAACACTATTATCTCATTTGAGCTGCACAAACGCATTTGCAGGGCACAAAAGAACATCAGACATGAGATAAGACTGCAATTAACACCATGGCACCAGCTCGTTTACTCAACAGGCATAAACACGGCTGCATAGATTGCGTACAATGAAAAACCTGATGTAAATATAGCAATGTGATGCTTCATATATAGCTTCTCAAATGTATCTACCAGCCTCACACTGCTAAGAGGGCTTTATTCTTCACAAAGAAGGTCCCCCATAAGGGCATCTACCCTTATTCCAAGGCTGAGGAGCTTGAATAATGATGATAGATGCAGCTCAAACTGTTCACACTCAAGATGGTGATGGCTGAGAATAGAATACTGATGTCTTCACCCTTTCAAAAAGTGGGCTTATTTGAAACCTCCTTGGACATTTAGGGCTAGACCACAACAAAACCTTGACCCACCCACAAATCATGGAGTTGTACCTGATCACTTTAGGATTCATAACTATTAGAAAAGTGACTGCCCACAATACATTTAAATTTGTACTTTGTGATATTTGAGTGTGTCAAAGTTTCGATTTAGTCTAACCCTTAGAAATGTAAGAACCAATCAGTATTATCAATCAACCTGCTGAATGTATAAACAAGAATTCTTATTTAAATCTTATTTATCAGAATGGACATATCCATACTATCGTGGTAGGGATCATTTGGGGGGTGGCAACATCAACAAACACACACTAATGAGACACTGTTGAGTTGTCATGATAGGGAAAGCCTGCAGATATGCATAGAAATTAGTACTGAAATACAAATCATGTCTTTTTCTAAGTGTTATCACCACTTCTGCTGACACTTGAGCAATGCGTATTGATAAACTGCCTTAATCTTAATGTGAAAGTGTGTGGGGGGAAACAATAGATTTTCAGCCTGTGCATCATCACCTTGAAGACAATAAATTATTGACCAAACATCAGTTTGGTGCATGGAAAACAAAATTAACTAAAACAACAACAAAAAAAACAGTGAAAAACAAAATACATTCCTGGAAAATACAGACTTTTAATAAGGTTTTGAATATCAATTTATAAAGTCTGCATTTTAAAACTATTAAAATGAGAATTCAAATAAGTGTGATCTTTGTGCATTTTAAATTTTAATAACACTTTCTTTATTATAGAAGAGAGATGAAAGTGGTTAATACATTCAACTGACAATTTCCAGACTTGGCGCTAACCTCAGGACAGCAGACCATTAGCACTTCTCTGCGTCTCATTCCTATAAATATATTGTCAGTGTCTTTTTATTGTAATGCACTGGGATAGATTTGAACCACACCACCGATTTGCAGCAGATCTGAAGCTCTTGAAAATTCAGAGCAGCTATATTAAACTGGCAAGAGAGCAGATCTTATCCATTAGAACCATCACAGAGGTCATTTCCATATCAACTACCAGTAGCACGAGCAGCAGTTTTAGATTAACGCACACTCGTACAGAACAGTGAATGCTTTCTAATGAAACTTAGCTGCAGTTACAGTTTAATAATCTGAGTGGAAAAGATAATTATCAGAAAATGCTGGGTGTCATCATGGCCTTTTTTTTTTTTCCTAGATTTGTTTGTAAATAATTTGCAATTATAATGTTAGTGTTGTACACACTAATGAAAACAAAACAAATTAAATACATTTTTTTTTTACCAAGCATTGCCATAATGGTAGTTGTATAATAGTTATCCTTTTGACATAAGAATGATGAAGTGAAACCAATGGTTCTGTCTGACCAGTCTGACCAATCTACGATCGATTATAACTTATTTATTTCGTCATTACTCAGAACCAGACATTACTGTTGGAGCGTAAACTGCAAATAGATTCTTTATATAGTCTAGAGGCATTTCCTGGGTTCAGAGTGACTCATAACATCCAGGCCTAACTAGGACACGCCTGATCACATTGACACAACAGCCATTTTGCATTTGTTTGAAACAAGCAAACAAAAAACGATCAGCTTTAAAACAGAATCCCAATACATTGATCTACTTAGTGTGGAAAATATTACAGCATTAGTGCCTGTTCTCTCATCCCTGTCAACACTTACCCCCTACTTTTTTCATAATGGTCGCTCTTTGCCCCCTGGGCTTTGACTCGGCAGAATCAAGCGTTATGAAATGTGTTTAAATATAAATCACAGTTCAATCTGTCACAGAATAGTTCTGTTCTGTTACATTTTCACTTCAGCGAATACGATAGTGTGGAGCATGTTGCTTAATCATCTTTCACTACATAATTCACCTAGCCAGCAGAGTGGGTATTAAATAATAAATCATAGTATTTAATTATATGTTTGATAGTGATATTTAAATTACAAAATAGTATGGAAATTTAAGCTTTTGAATATTTAGTGCTATCAATTAAATATGCAGAAAAATAATAAAAAAGTGTGTGTGTGGGGGGGGGTAGAAAAATATACTAACAGTACTATGTTACCTAACTAAAAATCACAATCATATAAAATTTAAACAACAATATCCAAAGTGAAATAAGCGTCGCCAAAGAATGCATAACTAAGAATGTATTAAAGGAAAAATTGTTATTCCCTGGCTAGTCAGAGGGGTGTAAATATAGTGTCCTCAACATTTTATTTTTATTTTTTATATACTGTTTCTTCCCTCCGCTGTCTGCTTTTGCATTACATCTTAGGAAGCATCTGAATGTAAACAGGAAGAGGCTGAAAATCTCCAAGTAGTCTAGATGAGTGAATCCAAATCCAGGGGAAATATTTTCAGCCCTCGTGGTAATTATCTGATTCAGGGGGGCAGTTGTGGGCCAATACCTGACAGATGAAATTCAATGTGGACAAATGCAAGGTATTACATGCAGGTAACAAAAATGTCCACTATAATTACACTATGGGAGGAATAGAACTAGATGAAGTAACGCATGAGAAAGACCTAGGAGTCTATGTGGACTCCTCACTTTCTCCATCCAAACAATGTGGGGAAGCAATAAAAAAGGAAAACAGAGTATTAGGGTATATTGTCAAAAGTGCAGAACTGAGAACAAGGGCAGTAATGTTCAGACTGTACAATGCACTAGTTTGAGCTCATCTGGATACTGTGTGCAGTTCTGGGCTCCACACTTGAAGAAAGATATCGCTGCTCTAGAGGCAGTTCAGAGGAGAGCAACCAGACTTATTCCAGGTCTGAAGGGAATGTCCTACTGAGAGACTGAGGAACTGAACCTTTTCACCCTGGAACAGAGGAGACTACGTGGGGACTTGATTCAAGTCTTCAAAATCATGAAAGGCATCGACCACATCAAACCAGAGGAGCTTTTCCAGATCGGCAGGGACACACAGACCCGGGGACACAAATGGAAATTAGGCTTCAAGGCATTCAAGACAGAAAACAGGAGACACTTCTTCACACAAACTCCCCAGCGATGTGGTTGAAGGTGAAAATGTGTGAATATTTAAAAATGGGATCCTTCGATCACTTAGGTATTAATGGAGAACAAATGAGCATGATAGGTTGAATGGCCTCCTCTCATTTATAAACTTTGTTTTGTTCTTATACATTGCAGTTTTTTATGTGCATTATCTTAGAATCGATAACATGACTTTGATGCATTTGAAGTAGCCCCCTTTTTAAACTAAAAATCGAAGGGCCCTGGTAATTGTTGGCATCCTGGGAAATTCCTCAATCAGTACTAAGCCATGCAGCTTTATTCCAATGTCGTGATGGTAGATATGTGCCACGTCTCTGAACAGCACTGGGTAGACTGCTGTGATAAAAGGGTCTCTCTTACTGCACCTTTGAATAATTCAGAAACCACTTTCTCTTTATTAGGAGAATTTGTTGCTTCTCAAGTGGGTTCACTGCCCTTGCTGCCATATCAGGATAATGTATCTATTGAAGTAGGTGAATTATCTGGTCCCTGTTTGGCTATGTTTCTGAATGATTCTGGTTTGTGTCCTTAATGTCTGAAAGCACATTAAAGTTCTCAGCTGCCAAAAGCGCGGGTGGTGCACTCATGAACGATGTAACCTCTTACTGTGAGAGACTTTTAGCACATCTAGGACTCTGATAAATATCCAGGCATAGATTTGCTGATGATCTGATGTAGTAAAAACCTGTCCGTGGCCCATTTGGTTGGTTTTGTATTTCAAAATTTTTGTATTCTATTAGTCCAAAATTTAGCACATCGCCTACAGTTGTGAGGTGGTTCACACCGATTTCAGAAAATGTGTACCTGTTAAGCTGAAAAGTCACAAACATATTGCCTATTTTCATCTTTGCCAGATAAGTTGATCTTTAATTATAGTACATTACATAAAATTGCCTTATCTGCATCTTGCAGAAGATTCCAGTTATACATTTAAAACGAAACATATTGAGCTGGCAAGAGATGATTTGCCATTTTTTTCCTGTAAATATAAGATAGCACTAAATAAAACCAGTGAGGTTCTCAGACTGTGCTAGTGACAGCAGTCAGGGTAGATAAATACTGAATTTATTTTCCACAAAAGGGAAAGATATGATATGCACCCCCCCACACACACAATTATATTCTTTGTACACTGTCTGGATTGTTTTAGAATTGATGATGAGGAATATATCACTGTGTTTCTGCGTATTTGTCTCATTTGTGTACCACAGTGTGTGTAATAATGTGAGGGTTAAGTAAATAAATGTAGTTCTGTTTTGTTTATTTTGAATTAATTTTAAAATATCTGAAAATGATTAAAGCAAACGAGATGCACGCACACCAATACAGAGAATATTTGTGCATGTTCTGCTAATGCATGTGTGCATGTGGCTGTGTGAATGTGTAAATGTATGTTTGTAAGGCATCAAAAACTAGATGTTCACGACATCGGTGAGGTAAGCTTGTCCATTAATATGTCCTCCACAACCAAGACATGAAACGGTGTCTGGTGATGGTAGGATATGTCATACTTCACCAACACACTCATTATTCTATAGGCTTGTAACTCTACCCAAATAGGTCCTGTCCCCTTGTTGGTACCACCCATGCAATGTTGTAACCGTCCCACGCAATATTCTCCCAAAATGCAATGTTAATCTCAACATTCCCGGCTTTCTTTAATGTTCCTCTGACATCATAATTGGCATCCTCTGTCTGTAAAATAGTTTGGCACCTGTGGAAGGGCAAGATACAGCAGGTGTCAGATTAATATATGATTAGATGTATTAAATTAGGTTGTATTTGCACATATATTATATCTGGTATACCAGGATTAGCCGCAGGCAGAAAGTCAAAAATTGTGAACATCGAGAGTCTCATTATTTGTTTTCAAAAGTACAAATGTTACAGTCAATGCATTTAAATGCACAAAAAGTCATGTAGGTGCCTTACGTGAGAATTGTAGCGACATTCACAAAACTTGTTGAAAAACAATACGTGTAAAAGTTTCTTTAAATAATTTTTACAAAATAAAGATATTCTCTTCCAAGTAAAGGAATGGTGAACTTGGTTACAATGCCGAACGAAGGCATTAGTGGTAAAGCCGGCTCTGCAGTTATGCTCGTTAGTATGTAGAGGCTGCCTGCTCTGTTCGTGTTCAGCTTTGTATATTTTAACATTATGCAGGTTTGGGTTCAGTGCCGCAGGTTATTCCAGCAGAAATATCTCCCCGCCAACATTGTTTACAGCCTTATTTGACAGTTTGCAGACATGGCCACAGCAAAATATTGGCTCTGATTCAATGCTATTTCTGTTGTGTGCGATTTGGCTAAATTCAGTTCACTACAACTATGATACAAGTGTTCCTTTTTGGCTGCATTTAGCAACGATCAAAAGAGGCCTTTTAGACAGCTTTTGATTTTACTTCTCTTAAATGTAGAGAAACCACAATTGTAAAGGCATTCATCGAATTCTTTTCAATAAGCTTTTTCTGCTACTTTGCCTCTGGTAGGAGATTGATAATGCACACGCACCACCCTGTAAAGCTTTGCATTTGTCAGTGGCAGAATTTATGTTGCTCTAACGGCGTTCTTCGAACTCAGTGTAAATGTAAATGGACTCTGGTTAGCTTTGCCAGAACACAGCACATGCTAATGAGTTTTGTATCGATTTCTGTTTCACTTTGGCAAGTGCTGACATCCATTTGTCGACTTGCATGCAGTGTGACAGTAAAACAAGTGTAATTAAAACAGAATATTCTTTTTACAAGGCCTGTAAAAACAATGGGAGATTGTAGTCTATTTTTATTTATTTGTATTATTATTTGCTTTTGCAATGAACTGGAAAGCTGCCTTGGGAATTTACAAGCCAATTAAGATAACGCGGTACATAATACATAAAGCTGTAATTGTAACAAATGATTACAGCAGAACTGTAACTTACATTACTTGTTCCTTTATTATAAAAAAATATGTATATATCAAACTTTTTATGTAATCAAGACTCACTCTAGATAAACTACTGATGGGATAAAAACTGCTACTACTCTGGGGTAATAACCAGATAATTAGTCCCTCTTGTTGACTGTATCTTAATACTAAGGGCCATATGACACTCTCTTGCCTGTCTATCTCATGAACTATTAAAAAAATAAATGAAAATGTGAAAAATGTCTCCCAATGTTGGTGTGTGGGGAAGAGTTTGTGCTTGGACTTATTGATGCATGTCACTCAGAAAGCCATTATTTCAGCATGGATGTGTCTTCAATCAGTCCCTGCTGTTCAAGTAATAGTTTTCTCTAATGGTGTCCTTAGGGATTAAGCAAAGGCACAAGACTATTTGACCTCTACTCTGAAGTCTATGACCTATGTTCATTTTTCATACTTTTGGAAAGCAGGGATAAGATGATTCGTGCTGTTTGCGTTACTTATTTATTTTCGTAGCATAAACAACAATAGAGGACGCGGCTTGATTGGAAAAATAGAAAAGTGAACAACTAGAACTGGAATTGAATATCTCCATTAGATGGTTTGTAATATTATACTAACAGTTCATCATTTTTAAACCTCTCATGTGCTCAGGCTATATTTCCTAACAAATGATACATTGAATATCAATCAGATCTATGATTTGTCGAGTCTGAAACCCTTTAAATGTTGCTGATTTTATAACAGAGTTGAAGTCTCAGTTTTTATCAGTGCTATTTCTTTAGTTTTGGGATGTACAGTTTTAAATATTGTCAAGCTTTACTGTTCCTGGTTAAAATAAAGGAAGCATTCATATTTTATATAAGAATGTGTTCTTGTATCTTATTTGTTTAAAAGAGGAATCCACATAGCTTATAAATTGTGAAAGCTATTGTCAGTTATTGAAATCCTGCAAGGTTTTGCAATCTCTCACTTTAGTCTTGCAGTCATTACTGTCACTCATATAAACCAGGGGGTTCAAAAGCATGACATTGTTCTAACATCATTTTATTATATGTAGATGCAGCTCAAGAAGAGGAAGCCGTAGATTACAAAGTTGCATATTATGAAAATGGCGTTTACGAATTTCTACAAACTTTACTATTGATAACATTACGGAAAGCGTCTCCAGTTTGTCCGAGCCTCCGTATGATGCGGAAGTGGATATGAAATTGTAAACAGCTGTCCCTTTGTTTGCGTCTGTTGGGAGATTTCTACAGACTCCTGGCATCACATGTGCATACTTTGAATACTTTTTTAAAGATGAAAAGTGTAAATGGATTCTCGAGGCCTTCAGAATTGCAGCTGTCCTTAATTTCAGATGCCAATAGGAAAAGTTAATAAACAGAAAACACACACACACACACACACTATCACACAAACTATCAGCAATTGTGCATATAGGACCAATCTGCTGTTCTTGAATTAGCTGCAAATATATTTTTCAAGACTTTAATGCATTTTAATACTGTATGACTGTAAACTGTTGTTCCAAACCTTTTTGTTTTAGAATTTAAGCTTTTAATTGTATAGTTGAGGAGAAAAACACTCAGAAAAGCAGGATTATGGACAATAATATATATTACATAAAATAAACAAATACTCCCCATTTCTGAATATGCATAATATAGAAAAATGTTTGTTAATTGGCACCAAGAGTATGGACATGAGATTGAAATTGAAAGCAGAGGTGTTATTAATAGACACTGCATGCACTGTTGGCATGACATCAGTTAGACACGGCGTGATCACACAATCTCTGAAGTGTGAGGGTCGTCTTCTCTGAGGGTCACTCCTCTTGCACTTCACTCAGAATTGGACATTGATGAATGCTGGAAGACAGTGGGGTGCGGGTTGAGTCTCATTTGACAGTCAGTCTCATTTGTTTCTTTTCATATTTATCAGTTGGTTTAGCCACATATCATCAGGTTTCTGTCTATTTGTCTATTGTATGGAAATGCCTTGGTGTGCGATGTGCTCTTTCATTCATACGGTTCCAGTTGTAGCATAAGACTTATTTTGTAAGTCGCCCTGGACAAGGGCGTCTGCTAATCAATAAATACTATTACTATTATTATTATTATGAATGAGATCTGCAGTCTCTGTCTGAATTTGCAGGTGTGCTTACTGTGTCAGATCCCCAAACAGATGTAAGAAACAAACATTTTGGTTCGAATGGCTTACATACATACATACATACATACATACATACATACATACATATAAATGTGGAGCAAAATCTTTACAGCAGTAAGTATCACAAGCTTCATGGTCGCTTTTACATAGCTTTATTTTCCAATGCAATGAATTTTGGGAAGGATTGGGTATTTACTAGTATTTATGGACAGGAAGGAAGGTGAATGGTACAGAGCTGATGGAAGCTTTTTAAAAAAATAGTTATCTTGAGAAGTGTATAAAAGTGCCTCTTCCAGGCAGACCATGAGGAAAGGTCAGCTTAGTTTTAAAATGGATGAACCACTTGGATGCGTCAAGTGTTATTCTTAGATTCACACCGTTCCATCATCTCTACAGCATTGTTTCACTTCAGGTGAACTAGCCTGCAATATTCTACAAATCACTTAATGCAGAGGCACTTCACTATCGGGATGTTCACATTTCCTGCTTCTCTCCAGGATTGTCCAAGACAAAATGGAAAGGTGCTTTGTAAGTAATCCCAATTTTGTAAGAAAATTGAACAGTATTTGTGCAATTTGCAGGTCCTTGGATTAGGTTTTCTGAGACGTGCAATACAGTCTTGAAACTGGATGTAATTTTGTCAGGTTACTTTTCCATTTTCCTGTCTAGTGCCAGTGACAATTGATGGCATGTGTTTCTTTAGTTTGATTTTAGTTCTGTATACCTTTGAATGGCCAGGATGAAGTGCTATCTCTCTCTCTCTTTCTCTCTCTCAGATCCACTGATGCTATTGGCTTATTTTCTACAACTGACAAGATTTAACAACTATTGTCCATATGTTTACTGATGATTTCAAATATGCAGATTTCGGACACAAAATATTAGTTTGTTTAATGAGTTTGTACGAGCAACGCTAAATTTATCTGTAGAGTTCACAAATTTAAGGGCGAAATAAAACCGAAATGGCACATCGTGATCTGCATGTAGGTGTTAATGAGCAGATATGAAATTGATTTAGTTTATAGGTTATATAATCCTCATCACCAGTGGACACAAGATAAACAACTGCTTTTTGTTTTTTACATTGCAGGGTTCTCAAAACTTTAAGCCAAAGTTAAGCAGTGGAAAGTGCAATCTGTTTTTACTCATAAATTTGTCAGTAAAGAGAGACAGTGCTTACCATACAATCTGGGGAAACAAATTTAGTCATACTATACTGGCTAAATCTGAATTCTGAATAGGAGTATCACGGCAGAAAAAGGGGAATGTCTATCTAGAGTAATCCAATTTAAATCCGTGTACAGTATTCCTATCGATATTAACAACAGTGCAATTGGTATATTTCTTTCTCTGTACATTAAATGATTTTCACTGCCTGAGACACTTAAAGAAAGCTATGTTATCCGTGCTGAACAATTGAAAATGCAGTGTAATGCAGTCCGCAATCGGAAGATCTAACTTTTTCTATGATTCATCTGGGATTAATTGTGACTATCCTTTTGACTGTGCTTGTTGAAATTGAGTTTCTATTGACTTTTTTTTTTTTTTTTAGCAGTGTAGTCTGTAATGTAGGGAAGGAAGATCTATTAGCAGTTTCTATTTTTGAAAGCATTTATATTTAATGAAGGTCATCTGTGGTTAACATCCTTACGGAAGCCCATCCCACCAACACAACCGGGAATCCGTCCTACACCGGGAATGCAGGGCTCCTAATGATGAACTTCTGCAAAACCAAAGGGGTTTTCGCTGAACAGCCTCCCCACCTGTCACAAGCAGGAATCACACAGTCTGCCCGGCTGCGATGGATCTGCCAGTCCCTTCGGGCAGGATCTGAGCTGGAAGCTGTTTGATGATCATTCTCATTGACACAGATCATCACGTTGAAGTGCAGCCCACATCACTCTCTTGTATAAATAGCAACATTGCTTGCTTTAATGCCATAATGGTTAAAACGCAGTAAAATAATAATTTGTGGCAGGCTGTTTCATTTTGACACTTGTGTCATAAACTGATTTGGGCTGATAACTACAGCATTTAATAAATCATCTGAGCAGTCATCGGTCAGGGATGTGAGATTTTTCCCTGTGGAATAAGCGGACAACTCCAAGATATACAGCTGTAAAGCATCTTATGAGACGTCTTGGGATTCTTAAATAATTCAGCTGAAACAATAGAGTGTGATATATTGCAGGCTGTTGCTCGTAGCTGCTGATATTACAGACGTAATTTTGTGTTGACATTAAAACAAGGAAGCTTTACAGAAAAGTTATGACAGAATCGCATATTAAGTTGTTAAATTAAACTGTCCGTTTGGTTCAGTTAAAAAATAAAAAATAATAAAAAAAAGTCTTTAGTAGTCCCAGTTTACACCTGCTTATTCAAATTCCCTAAATTAAATAACATTTTTTCTTTCACAGATGATTCAGACGAGTAAGACTCTAATTGAAAATGCTGATGGGGTTTATGAAAAGATAATGCAGTGCCAGAAAGCAGGTGAGTGGATTCTTTTGAAGTCCCGTCTCCTACGTGAATGGTAATATCTTGTAGCATTTTAATTTACATGCAGTTCTACATGGTATTAAAAGTGGGTCACGGAAAGGAAATACGAAGCACATTAAAGAAACCCTCACACTTTTGATGTAACAAAGATGGGACCAGTGAACATGAAACAAAACATGCACAAGCCAACCCACAAACAAACAGACAAAACACCTTTTAAACTCCCCTTTTATTTTAAATTAAAATGTTAATGAACAACGTTTTGATGTGTGTATAAGTCCGAGTTCTGGAGCCCTTTAAAATGACTGTGCATTATTGTAACAACTAGATGAGATTCAGCACCTCAGAGCCGAAATATCAAAGCCTTTACTATACAGCGCTACTTTACTTGTTTTATGTGTCTATGAATTGAACTGTTTAGAGGAACACAAGCATATGAATTAGGCGATTTCTTTAAAAGGAAATGCAGGGATGGGCTTCATTAAAAGGGCCTGATTTCTCTGTTCTCATCAAAGATATCATCGCAATAATACAGTACCTCGTCTGATATTTTTGAAGTAAGATTATTTGTATTCCCAGTCGATATTTTGCACCATTAGTTTAATTATAAAAGGGTGGTATTGGATAAATACTGTTTTTCTTAGCCTGACCACAGTGCTTTTGTTATGATTTTGTTCAATCTTTGAGATTGCTTGTACACTTTCCAAAAAACAATTCTTAACTGAGAATTTTGGCAAACCCTAAGATAAGCCCAGAGGACAAATGATGAAAGCATCTGATGGCTTCTTAATGTAAAAATGGGATCAAAACTGTTTGGACTGGAACTATGGCCTCCCTGATGCATACACATCACATGAAGTCTCTTCAGATCTGACTGTTATTTTGTTTGTTAGGTGTTATTTTTAGCCATATCCCATATCCCACATATCCCAATGCTAGTCCCTTTATAATATTCTCCAATCACGGTTACAGTTATTTCTGTATGTGCAATATAGGTTTATATGCTATGAACTCCTCTGCAGTATAAATGGTCAAAATCTGATGCACCGTTAAATTAATGTGTTAATACATGTTTATGCCGTAATGTTGGTCAATGTTCCTGAGTGACTAGATATCTGTAAAACATTTCTAGAACTGTACTTTTTAAGGGTCGCTTAAGGGACACTTTGACAATGGGCTAAACTGAAGGTGTTTCTCATTAAGTACCAGACAACTGCTGTAAGTTTGTTTTTATACTAAGCTTAAACTTGGATACATTTATAGAATACTTAATAAGAGTGCCCTTGGGCCTTCAGCCACGCAGGAGAATTGGAGAGGCGTATACACAGACCTTAGGCTGAGATAAATACAAAATAATTTGTCTTCACTTGCCTTTCTACTTTCATAACCATCTGTGACAAACAGTACCTGGAGCATTTACATAGTCGCTTGACCGTGTTGGAAAACTAAATAGATGTCCAAGTTGAGAGAGAACACCTGCTGTATTGTGAATGCTTTCTGCAGCTCTAGCAAGACCTCTGCATTGCTCTGCTGGTGTGAGCCAGCGTCAAAACTCTAAAAAGACTGAACGTGATGAAAAGATTGATCGTGTCAAGGAATAACTTGTGGCAATATCTTTTGCTTGCTTAAGGATGGTTTTGATGTCGGTATCCTCTTTTAGGAGTAGGAAAGTGCAGGTATTCAGCTAGTTGCATAAGGTTTTGTTCAACATTTTGTTACTTTCTGTTAAAACCTTGTTCATCGGGTGTTATTCCTGTTGCCTGCAGAGTTAGGGTTTTTTCATCTCCGGTCAACTGGAAACAAATAGAGAGTTAATTCTTCCCTGAATCGGACACCACAGCACTAAAACATCTTTGTGGTACTCCCACTCTGGCCTATAAATATGCTTTTGTTTTTAGTTCAGCTTGTTCTGCTTACTTTGCAACCATGTAAAAACATACCCTCAGTCCTTTTTATGTCATGCATATATTTAATGGTGCCTCTTTTATTCTTTTATGCTAAGTTGCATCCTGCATCCAAAATCCCATTGTTTGCTTTTAAACTCTGGTTTAAAAGCAGTGTTTCATTGCCTCCATAATTAATAGACTGGGACTGTTTATATATTAGACGATTGTTATTGTAGAAGATATGATAGTTATGGTTAGACACTGGAGCCAGCACAAAGTTGTGCGATTTGCCTTGAATATGATTTTACCTTGGCAATAATCTTTTAAAAACCTCACACTGTCACTCTCAACCTTTGAAGTCACCTTCATCGGAAGGACTAGAAGTACTTATTGACATGTATTATAATGTGCTGCGTTTGGATGCTGTAAACAGCTGTTCTTTGGGAAAATCTTTTAAATATGCAGCTTGAATCTGAAGCATTGCAACAATGAATGTGAATTGTTTTCAAATTGCTAAGGTAGATCAGACGTAAATTACAGTAATTCTTCAGAACGTGAGAAAGCAGCTGTAGTGACATCTTTATAATGAGAACTAAGCACTTAAACAGGCTCCAATACGGCATGTCTCTTTAGATTAATAGGCTAAAGACTATCGGCCTTTAGCCTGTTAGACTACCCAGACTACAAGTTGTGCTTTTCCTTCTCCATCTTTCACAGAGCTGGGTTTAATCATTCTCTGATTAGCTATTTAGATACTAAAGAAGCAGATTTTTGTGATTAACTTCGGGGGGTTGTAAAATGTGCTGAACAAGATACTTAGATTTGGGTATGTGATAGTATGTGATCCATAGTATCTCTGCAGTTGTTTGAATTGCTGATTTATATACTGCTGATTTTATATGCAGTTTGTGAACCTTTTTCATACTGTCATTATTTTGTATCCACTGTCATTATCATTGAATCATGTAAAACCTGAAGGAATTTACCTTCCAGTTATAGATGCCATGTCTTTACTGGTCAAATTTGGAGGCCCTTGAAAAAAACTCCTAATGGAGCTCCAATCCTATTTCGGGTTTCTGTCGCTGAACCCAAACTATCATTCCACAAAATGGCACTTTATTAATATTCCCTATTTCTATAAAATCCCTAAGTTATCTAAATAAAAAAAAAAAAAAAAAACCTGTATGCGGCTCTGAGAATTGAATTTTAAATATAACATTTATCCATTTAAAAAAATACACAGATAAGACTCAGCAAAACTAAATCAATTTGCACAGGCACCAATTTATTGCGGGAACATTTAAATACAAGACGTGATTAATTAGTCATTCCATTAATCAGCTAAACACCAGCATTCCATCTGTAATTTCCATTTAATCTGAGAGATGTGTAGGCTTAGTAGTTCAGCGTTACTCGCAGCTACTTGTTTGATTACCCCTGGTGTACGTTAAGCACTCCGCTATTGAATTATGTGTGGATACCTATCCAGGTGCCGTGCATGCCAAGAAACTGTCATAAATGTTTATGCTGGTGTTACTTTTCAAAATAACCTTAAATCACATGTGGATACACAGTTAAATATCACAATATATCACAATATCTTCTGTCAGAACACAGCAGGTTTTGAAGCATTAAAGGTTGTTAATTTGCATTTACTTTCTTCTTTTGAGATCTTTACAGAGTATCGAATATGACTAGTGATTAAGTCAATGCTTTGGCACTGGCCTAAAGCGTATTGCGAGTAGTTTTCTTCCTTTCCTTAAACATGGTGTTTAGGTTTGTTTTAAGTGTAGGTTTGTGTTAATTAAAATGAACACCATCACTACCAACAACATCAAAACCCTTTAGTTTGAAGCACTGATTCACTTGCTGATATCAAGGAGCAGTGTTTCACATTTGTGAAGTCAACTGAGAATTTGTATTAAATTTGTGAAAAATTGTTTGATCTGATTTAAGTATTTTCTGTTTATATTTAGTATCAAACATGATGATAAGGCATGAGTTGTATTTGCCAACACAGAATTGAGTGCTGTATATGTGCTGAAGAAACTTATTGCTAGGGTTGGGTGATATATCATCATTGTAATGGGATTTTTTTATGATGATAAAAATATCACACAGAATTATATTTGTATATAGTTCAGATCAAAAATAAACATAAGCCTATTTAAAGAAATACAAGCTATTGCTGTATTAATTTGAAAAAATAAAAGCTAAATTTATTATTATTATTATTTTTTTTTTCTTGGCAGACGCCCTTATCCAGGTCGACTTACAAAATATAAGCATAATACAAAGTACTATTATATCTAATATATATTATGTTCTAAAATTAGTTTATCCCCAGAGCTCAGTTCAAGTCTCATGGCCTGACCCATTCGAACTGCAAAAGTAGGTCTTTTATCATTTGCACTATGTTTAATTTCAATTAGCATCCTAATATTGGTTTAATGAGAAATGGTATAACACATTTCATTGAACAAGTCCAGTCCAACTTGTACAGCAGTGCTGACAAACCCTCCCCAGTCAGCATTCTTGGATCTTTACACCTTGACTTTTGTAGTTTTTCCACATGGAAGGAATTAGTAGTAATGGTATTGACAATGGGAGGGGCATATTCACAGCATTCAAATGGAATAGCTTATCACTATAAATAAAGCATCTTCATGGGTGTGTGGCTTTTTCAGATTCAAAACAACAGATTGAGAGCAAGTGGAGTGCAGGGTGAATAAAATAGTCATTTGTAAATTATGGCAGCAAAAGTAGGAAACGCGTCACATTTGACTGCATTGTGATGGAGGCCTATACTGTATATGGCCCATGACATGTAGAATATTGTGATCTAGTGTTTGGGCCATATCTTCCAACCCTACTACCCTACTACATCCTACACTGGTTAATGGAAATGTTAATACCAAGGCTCAAAGAGAGCGAGCAAAACCATAAGCTGTAAGGGAACTTAATGGGGGTGGGGTAAGGGATGTAACACTGTAAAACATACTCTACTGGTTTAGTTACTACCATAATCAAGCCATTTAACCATTAAGATACTGTAAAAAGTATAGGAAGCCCCTGATTTTCAACATGAAAATTAAACGTAGGGGTAAAGCATTCACTGTATACCTGTGACTGCTTTAAAGAGCTTGAGATGCATGGATCCGATGAGCTCCGGTGTACAGAGCTGGAGTATTTGACCTGGACCAAGAAACAAGGCATATAACCGGTTTGGCTACAGCCAGCTGTCCATTTTGTCTAGTCCAGGAGCTGTGTTTGACACGCGGGGAAGCCTATTGGGAACAAGCAGCAGACCGCGGCCGTGTGACCATGCTTGTCGTTTGGGTGGGCGATTTACACCTTCCAGTAGTTCCCAATCTGCTTTGCACTCTGGGGGGGTCACAGTTATTGAATTCACTGCCGAACTTGATCTCATTTAATTCATTCCCACTTACATCTGTAACAAGGCATGGATTTAAGCACTTTATCTTTCCTCATGGTAGCGGTTTACCACTTTTCTAGAGAGATTATTGTGTGGCATTGTGTAGAGCTGCACTTTGAGTTTTACTATATAGTGTACATATATAGTAGATTTGTAATTCAGATCCTAACGTGTGTGTGTGTGGTAGTGCTGGCGGGGTGGGTACATTTATTTCCTGTTATTTTAAACACCTCTGTATTTCACTCGAAGTGAAAACTAAAAGTTGCAGAAATAGGTGTGAACATATTATTTTTTTCCCCTTTGACAAAGCGCCTACTGAAGTGCAAAATGCACTCAGAAATGCATCTGTCAATGAGAGGGATTACCTTTGCCTCTGTTGTAAATCTCTAGATAGCGTGTGCAGGAGTCAAATCTAATTTGTGTCTTTTCACAATATGACTGGATTGTTTTGAGTTACCGACCACAGTGCTGTGGGTTATTTGTGTTAGGGGTGTTAAGATGTTTGAAGTTTTATACAGCAGCAATTTTAATTCTGCTTTTTTATCACCTACTTTCTGCTTTGCATCATGGGAAGGATGAGATGAGTTAGCAGACAGGCCTCACTTAAGTGCTTTTCTAGTCCTAGATTAGTGTGCATTTTACTGTATCATCCCGAACATTAAGGAGTATTCTGAAACAAATGGATAAAGGAGTTATGCCATTTAAAAAACAACAACAAAGAGAAATGGTACCCTTGTCTGATCACCAGGTATAAGGCTGAACATTTACGCTGCCACACTGTCTTCAGTGTTTGTGTGAAGACTGGAATCTTGTGTTTAGGCCTCTAAGAGCCAGGTTTTATTTTTGTTTTCACTTAAATGTCTCTCCAATAGTCTTTGTTGATATTGTTGTTGCAGTAGCTCTTGCGAGGGCTGATAAAGCCTTGAAAGGCTTAAATGACACAAAGCTCTATGCAAAGCTCTTATCAAAAAAGCTCTCACACACAGTTATGACAATCTAAGAGAACCATATGGATCTTGTGTGTCCTGACCTCAATTCCACAGAACACCTCTGGGATCAGCTGGAAGGGCAAGAAAGGGGAGAATGCATTTTCCAACTTTTCCAACACTGAGAAAATATGCATATTACTAAAAGGGTAATAATTGGGTATTCTTTGGGGGAGAATGTTCTTCTTATAGTGTGTTTTACTGACAGCCAGGACAGCTAATGCTCTTTAATATGCTTTATTTAATGAACTTTAAATACCATTTTTATAATTATTCAGAACCCCCTGTTTTAATTGTTAGAATTTATAATTAGATCATTTTTGTCTCACTTCTGACTGTAACTAATTCCACAGTAATCTCTTTTGAGGCCTTTCTCATGGGAATTAAGACATAGTTAGTATTTCCGCCCCCCCACACACACACTTCTTGTATTATGATATGTAAATGTGCTTTGGGTGGATTAAAATGTCAACGTAGAAATACAAATTGTAAGAGTAAGTTAATGATGCTATTTTAGAATGCTAAATCCTCACTATTTTGTTTTAAGGAAGACATTCAAAGGCAAAGCCTACTTCTGAGCAAATAAAATTTAATTAAGAGATTCTCAGCTGATTAACATGTCCAAAAGCAAGTTGGCGAGCTCCTTTGGTATGGACAAAACTGGGTCATGAATGTCTTATCGGCCTCTTGAACGGAATAAACTTCTGCGCTGATTTGATTGAGGAACACGGCGGGAGAAATAAGCAGGACTGACGGGGGCCCGGTTTGACGCTATGCAATACATGGAGAGGTTCTGTGTCGAGGTGAATGTGGGACACGAAGGCAAAAGGAATATGTATTTGACACAGCCTTTTTCATTATGCTGCTACTAGAACACAATGTGACTATTTTTGGGGTCAGATGTGAGTATCGGGAAGCATTGTGTTCAAGTTATTGAGTTAAATACAGCTGCTTCTTCATCATTACGCTAATGCTCTTGCTAATGCCATTACTCTCTGGAAACAGAAGAGCAACCAGTTCTGTTTCTTGAGTGAGATGAATGGCACAGACAGATGGAGGGATTGGGGAGGGAAAAAATGAACCGCTTTCCCCTGGAGGGGGGACAAGAATAAAAAAAGTTGTGGAATTTGATTTAGACGCTCAAAATCCGTAATGGGAACAACACATTTCAGATCTAAACACTGCCTCATACGCAGCCTGGTAATCCTCACCTGGAGACAGATGAAGATAGTGTGAGCAGGGCATGATGGAGAACAGGAGGCCCTTTTCAGTGGGGGGTGTATCGAGCACGGTAACCTTCAAGAAATGACGCTGAGCTGCACCAATTGTACATTTGTCACCCTTTTTTGTCATCCTGTCTCTATTTTCAATTATCTATATATCCTATGGATATATGAATGTGTGCATATGATATATAATCTTCTATTCATTGCTATAGGAAAAAAGCTATATCTGTGTGTGTGTTTATATGATGTACACCCCGAAGTAGTTTTTAAATGGGCGTATACCATCTTTATTTTTTCATTAATTGTGGCATTTGCATGATTGCCGTGGATATCCTATATTAGTGATCCATTGTGTAAATACTGTCAATACAGGTTGTGTTTATTGGATATTCAGGTTTTAGATCTGAGGCTGTGCTGATTCTGTAGCTGGGGGCTCTTTTCCAAAACAAGAGTTCTGTTTCATTTATTTGTTGTACATCGATTGTACAAGGAGTAATACAATATTATGTAATGCCCCAAGCACATCATAAGCTGTTTGGTTTATTTAGTTTTCTTTAAAAACCTGTTATTCTTACACTCTACTTTCAAATACAGTCTTGTCAGACCTCGCACACATTTATCCACCATGCTCCGAAGGATGAACTCCTTGGTTAAAAAAGGAACAAAGACAAAACTGGGGGATTTCTTTTCCCGGTCTATGAAATGGCAGAATGGAACATGCCCGTGTGCCATAACGGCTCCCTCCAAGGAACCGGGGTTGCTAGGCAGCCCTACCATTGAAACAATGTTCAGTCTGCACGTGCGGGAGCGAACCCTCTTCCTTACAGGCCCAGGACTCGAGCACTGTGAAACATGAACAGTGCAATTTTAATGAACATGGGTCACTGCTTTTAAAGAGCTTCCCCAAAAATGTATAATGTTTCTACTTCTAGAAGTGTAAATTAAATGGTGGGGTTAGGTTGTCCTATTAGCAGTTCAATTACTTTTAAGGCTACAATGGAAAACAGCCTAACTTGATTGCAAGTAATATATTTTTCTGAGAAAGCAGATTGGCTGAAAATCTGTCAGGTATGTTGTAGAATAAATAAATACAAACTGAAAACATGGACCCCCACACAGATTACCAAACAGAGTTGACCCTTCAGTTGTACAAGTGATATATTTTCGTTTCTACTAAAATGTCTATATGGTGCATTTATAAGCAAATATTATGCTTTAAGGTACACTAGTTACATTATTTCATCATCTCTGTGTTGTCTTGCTGTCCAGCTCCTGCATGCACCGGTGACGCCTCAAGGTCCACTTCATGTCTGGTTTCTATAGAAACTGTTACTTTGACGGACTTTGATCAGAAGGGATGCCAGCGCACGTTCGCAGCCCGGCAGGCCTGCCTCGGATAGCTTAACTTATTGTTTTCACAACTGCTAAAAGGCATGTAATTATAGATGTGGCACAGCCTGCCCATTGATAGCCATTTATTATTTTTATTGAGATGAAGATGGTGTTCCAAATTATTTTCTGGACTTATTCCTCCAGAAGGACCAATTAAAATGCCATTAATCATCTTGGCGGAGGGCTAGGCCTTCAACAGACAGAATAATATATTATCTTTACTGCTGCTGGATAACAAAATGAATAACAAAAGGCACTTGATTGAAATCCTTCCTGGTTTTGCCCAGGCACTTTATTCTTTCCGACAGAATAATAGAGCTCACGGAGAGCTATCTTCATTGAAGACAAATGTCCTCCTATTTACAAAGTTGAAATCGTACAAACAGAAGGGGTCTGATATTGCCCCCAGTTCCCTGTCAATTTTTGCCTGAAGGCGACAGATTTACAAAATAATGTGTTGGTTACTTTCAGCCATGGAGTTCCACGAGAACCTGCCCAGCATCGCCGCCAAAGATGGTCTGAAAGGAAGGAAGCTACAGAAAGCGGTGGAGAGTTTCACCTGGAATATCACCATTCTCAAGGTATGCACGGGTGGCACTGTCTGTCTGTAGATTATATACCATGTTCTTTGAATCTCCCTGTATAAACACTCTCGTCTTTGAACATGAAAATATTACAACACTAAACCTATTTGATGTTAATTTTGACTGATCAAGCATTACATGGTACCATTCCTAAATATACACTATCAAATTGGTACTTTGCTTTGTAGCTACTGATGTTATGTAAATGTATGTATTACATTTGATGTGGAGGAAGTGAGATCATTAGTGCCGCTGTGGTTACACACACGTGTTTTTCTGAGTGGATGCATGTTCTCTTCTATGACAAGTGCTGGTATGGGGTTCATCATGTTTCTATTCTTGAACCCTGGCAGGGTTTGAGAAAATGTTTTTTTTGTTTGTGGTTCCAGGAGTGGTCAGCCCTGCGTGTGTTGTGAAGCACAGTAAGTGAGAGGTATCGAAGGTCACCTTGATAACCTCGTGTTTCCCAGTCTTCTCTGAAAGAAACAAGTGCTAATATGATGGAGCTGATTAGTGCTGTAGCCATGCTGAACGCTCACATGGTAAAGACACGTTCTCCTGTCTGATCTTCAATCTCGGGGGGAAATATTTGTCCGGTTTAGTGAATTTGCCTATAATTGAAACCCTTTCAAAACGTTAGTTTGAAATAAGTCAGTGATTAACAGATTAACACCACAGAGTATAATATTAGATCCAGAAACTGTATGAATACTATCATAGAAACTACTCAATTAACATTTAAAACATTTAAAAATTAATGTTTAAAAATAAATTAAGAGTATTTGTCTTGGGCATTTTTATTAAAGGTTGTATAATGGGTTATGAATACTCTTGACATTTGCATTATAATTCAGTTCTCAAGATGTCACATACTGAGTCGATAGCTCCTGCCCAGCTTCTCAGAGCCGGAAAACCAGAGTAACAGCTCTCTGCCTTAAATGGTGTTCAGTGTCCTACAGCAAACTGGAAGCCTGTGCAGAACATGGAACATTTCTAGGATATGATGCAACTTTTCTGGGAGTTTAGTTTTTTTTTTTTTTTTTTTAACCACCAACGACAACATCGACAGATTTCAAATGAATTCACGCTTTGTAATTACTTGATTATCAGAAGCGAAGTGAGAGGAAGGAGGTCAACTAGCTGTGATCCGCTGACTTCAGGGCTTTAAAGAGGTTGTAAAGAGGCAAGAAGGGATTGAAGCCAAATGTGTAGAACTGTGATTTGGAAGCGAAGGTGCCGAGGTCCAGGCCAGACAGGGGAGAGTGGAGAAGAGGGAGCAGGGGAGGCAGGAAGCAAGAGGAGAGGAGGGGTGGAGTAGTCATAAGAAGCTTATGGATGTGCAACACTCGATAAAGTACAAATGTGTGTCCTAACTTTTACACCATCAGATATTCTAACCACAGCACACAGGGTCGGTTAAAAGTGCTAGAGGCCTTAAATTCATCCTCCGACTGAATTAACTATGATTGACATTTGACCAGTATACTTTATTTTATATATATGTATGTATGTATGTGTATATATATATGTATATGTATATGTGTGTGTGTGTGTGTGTGTGTGTGTGTGTGTGTGTGTGTGTATATATATATATATATATATATATATATATATATATATATATATATATATATATATATATATATATATATATATATATATATATACATACATACATACATACAAGAGAGTAATATCAATAGTCCCACTGCCTAATTTACATGTCCTACTGAGATACTGGACAACAAAAACCAGTCACCCGCAAACTGAACAGTTTAATTTCCCCTGTGCCTCAAACAAGTTACCCTATAATAATCCTTTCAAAGAGATTCATCTCCGACACTTCCACAGGGCAGCTATAACAGGGGATGACAGGGAAATACGAGGGGGACATGCAAATAAGAGCAACAGTGAACGGCTGCAAATCATCCAGGCAAACTATACCGGTGCTAGAGCCGGGCATTTTAAATCCTCCTGCTGTGACTACTTCACTCACTCTGTGGATAGTGGTGGGAAAAAACTTTGATATTTGAAAAACAATTGTGGCTTTACAACATAACATGTATTTTGTATGATATACTCCACTGTTGAGTTATCGCAGAACCAGCACACACTGTAGAGCCCAATCTGTGCCTTTTAAAAATGTTGATTCTGCGCCCACCAATGACACAACACACCATATCATTAGCTCTGCCCATCAATTAAGCCCTAAAGATAGCAAAGGCAGACAAAAGTCACAATTTGTAATTAAAGATTTAAGTGTTAGGAGCCGTAACTGTAAATGGCTTGATGCATCGCTCCTCGCTTCAGCAGCTGACCCTAAATCCAGCGCACTGAGCTGAGGAGGCCTGATACAGCACGGGTGTTGGCTTTTACACAGTCGTGGCTGATAATGGATGTTGCCTGCATAAATCTTAAAAATGCCTGACGGTGACCTTTCCTATCTATAAGGAACCAATACGGGCCGTCATACTGCTGCATTGTTTGGCATAACTATCATTTTAGTGGATGCAAACGTCTGTGACATTCACCTTGAGTTTGAGATACATTCCGCGTTTTCAAAATATTCATGGAAGTTATGACTTTGGTCTTTAAGTATGGAGGGCAGATGTTTTTTTCATTTTGTTTTCTGCTCCTCTTGTTTAGGGACTTAGTCATCATTTGTCAGTTTATGCATGACTCAGATATGTATATCATGGGGCTCCCAAACAAATACAAATGCAAATGCTTGAAGAACATGTTGATTATGCACAAGTACAACAGGCTTCTTCGACTAGGATCTCGCGCAAAGCAATAACCAAACACAACAGTGTAATGTAGACATATGTCTGCAGTTTGCATAATCACACTCCCACCCCCACCTCTTATGAAACAATTAACTATAGAAAGCTGCTATATTTATCTAGGTCTGGAACACATGCTTTATAACCTTATTTGAATAAAGGAATCTCAAGCTTTCATATCTAGAGTGCAGGGTTGTGTGTGGGGGGGGGTTGTGTGCATGTGCGTGTCTTTCTTTCCTTTTTTCCACAGATCTTTCCACCGCTTGGTGTTAAGTGATGCACTAAAACATCTTGCTCTGGGAAAAGCACGGCACCAGCCTGGTTCAGCAGCGGCACCGAGGGAGGGAGGCTGGTTTGCGAGCGGCTGTAACTGATGATCATTCCCCGCTTCTCTTCCCACCCTCCAGGGCCAGGCAGATTTGCTGAAACACGCTAAAAACGAGGTTTCAGAAAACCTGAAGCAGATCCACTACGCCGCCCTAACCTGCAAGCTGTGCAAGGGACACACGGGGGGAGCCGAACTGGTCAAGCCCAGACGCAGCCTGGAGGCCATTCCTGAGAAGATCGTGGGGGACGAGGAGACCATGGATGGGGAGAACTGAAGAGCGCCTTCCACAGAGGGAGAGAAATCGGGTTCTCTGTATGTTGGGCGGTAGCAAAAAAGCATGAAAGAAATGCACTTAAAAAGACTTTTCAAAATAACAAAAATGCCCGGATTGATGTTTTTCCTGTTTGGGGAAACCAAAAGCACAAAATGAAGGTTATTGAACAGTCTACAAAAACTGGAGTTATGAATGTAGCAGAATACGGTGTAAGAAAACAAAACATGAAAGAACCGCTATTTATAGCAAAGAACTTGTGTACGTTCTGTCTGCCAAACATATGTGTATATATGGAGTTTTAATGTTACATTTTTACGTGCAATGTTTTTTATTTTGTTTTTTAGATGTAGTGAAAGGAGCGATTTTACTCGTTTTTCAGATAAGTACTTTTTGTCTAAATATACATGAAACTGCCCAAAGCCCAAACTGCTTCAAAGTCGTGAAGAAAAGTGCCAAGTAAAGTCCCATCTTACTCTCACCCTACCATGGGATTCGTGGTGTGTTCCTCGTAAAGCCTTGATAGATGATCTCACAACGTCACCTGCCTTGTAGTCATGGGGTGCGTAGATGTAGCAGCCTTTTCAATTCCAGAGCCGATGTATTGAGCTGCACTGTAAGAGTCCTTGTGTTGGACAGTGTGACACGGGAGATGCGTTCTGGAGTGTTTGTTGTGGAACCCGTCCTGGCAGGTTTAGAGGTGGGTAACTGGAGAGGGTGAAGGAAACATAATAGTGCCTCATTGCTAGGAGTCTCCTGTTCATACAAGAAGAAAGTCAACTGGAGATGATTGAAGCTCCCTTGTTGTCTGAACTGCCTTGCTCATTCAAAGCTTCTCTTTTCTTATTTGTTCTATTCCATGTTTAGGTTCATATGAAGGATTTCAGTGTTACTCCTTTTTACCATGCCATTGCTACAGAATCCTTAACTCCGAGTTGTTAATGACCAAATGGAAAATGTTGTGATATAAATTATATTTTGTGCAGTGCAAGTAGGTGTAAATATCTCCGAAGAGGACTATTTACGGTGGGAAAACATTGACCCAGTTTTACATGTGGTGTTCCTTTATCTCGTTTGTTTTATTCAAAAACAAATTCTAACAAATTTGTTCTAACCTACAGTATAAAACAGAAAGCAAATAAATCTGCACATCAATACATTTTTCTTGTCACTTATTTAAGCAGGATGTCTAGTGCTCAGGTCATTTCTCACAAGCCGGAGGTGGAAAGAAATGTTTGGAGGCAAAGGATGTCATGTAAAATATTTTGATGATTTCTAAAGTATTCTTTTTTTAAATTATTTTCCAGCAGATGTTCCTCTAACTTCCTCACTTGCAGCATCGTTGTTCATTGATTACAAAAGCAGCATTTTAATAAATACAATTTTTTTTAGAAATAGTGGGAGTACAGTGAAGTCAAATTAAAGTTTACCACATTCAAATAAAATATTTTGTGTACAATCTTTTTTTTTTGTGTAAAATGCTCCATGATGCATCAAATCTGAAGTTGGTGAAATGCTTAAAAAATATATTGTGGTATTTGTATTGTTAAAAATCATGTACAATATATATCACAATAATTTAACATTTATTTTTGGTGACTGGTATTTCTAAACGCGTTTCTTGTGCTATTTCTAACGGCCCAACGTTCTTTCAATGGAATTTAAACAAACCCTTTCAAAGCTTATCCTGAACCAGTTCATCACACTTCAAATGTTAGTCATGTGATTAGAAACAGAATTGACAATGTAATTAAAAACCATAATGACAATCTGCACTTTCTGAGGCCTCTCTATGACATTCATTTAACTGAAACACGCCGAGAACTCGACAGTTTGAAACGACAATGTGGTGGCAAAACAGCCTTAAATGAAATGCATACATAAAAATTATCCGTCCGTGTTACATTTTCTCACCCGTCATTATTTTATATATGATCCTCGGTGGAGATACAGGTCTATCGTCCAGCCTGGAGGGGGTCAGTGGGCTGATGTTCAGCTCTTAGTGCCGACCATGGGATTCAGTGCAGAAAGGCCTGGGGCTCCTACAACGGGTGAGGAAACTGAAAACAGACAAAGATGCTGCAGAACCTCACTTAGCCTCTGTGGAAACTCAAAAAGCTGGTGCTTACCTTCACATCGTCTCTGGTCTGATTGCTATCTAACCTTTCAGATCCTCCAGGCTCTAGAACATCACTGCACTCTTATTCTGTTGCAATCAAGGCCATTCACGCTATCATAAATAGACCATGTTAAATGAACGCTGCAGTTTGAAATGGTGGATATACATGATTTGTAGACATCGGTGGATATGGTTGTTAGTATAATTCCTGTTCTGCCTGTTCCTTTCAAAACGCTGGAAATCTTGTTCTGAGAAATGCAAATTTGTCTCCACTTCCTGTGTCTGTTGTCGATTGTGAAATGCTTCACATTTTCAGCAACAACAATAAAAAAAAGTAGAGGTTGTTTAAAATTTTAGATTGTGTTTTGCAAGTGGATATTTTAAGCTTCGTAGGGTGCCTCTGTACAATATTGAAGAGTAAACCGTTTATTAAAGAGGAATGGGACATGGTAGAATTAGTTTGGCAGTGTGATTCAGTCTGACCACACATCTCTTGCAATAGCTGCATATGCGCCCGTCACTGGCTGACACTGATAGTGCCCGTGTTTTAGTTACTTGGCGTTATTTAATGTCCACACAATGTCTCTAGTCATCATAACTTGCTCAGACAATTTTCTATTTTTATGCACGTGCAGAATAGAAGAACATTCCAGATATTGCCTTGACGTATTCTCAAATAATTTCATGCTTTTAAACCGCTTTTTGGGCCGAGGTGTCTTCAGGTAGGCCACACTTTAACGTGATGTGCCAGGTGTAAAATGGTTTAATTACTCTTTACTAGCGCTCCACTAATGAAAGTAATGTGTTTTGGTCAAATCCAGCTAAAAATGAAACTCGTGGTTAAGAGCTCGCATGGGCTGAAAACCGGCAGCGGCCGAGACGGGGCTCGAATCACAAATGGCCCGTTTCTCATTTGACTTTAAAGTGAAACTTGTTTTTATTAAAGTAATGAAGAGGCTGGCGCTAAAACCCAAATGGGCCGTGACGCCTGCTGAAGAGGAGGCAGCTGACAGATAACGAGGTTTTAATCAGTCTGGCTTTCAGTAAGCGGACCTTCAATGCCAGGCGTTTCTGGTGGAAATTGCTCTTTTATAGAAGGATCATGCGAACGTCTCCGATTTGAGTCTGTTTGTTGTTTGCATTCAGAACCAGGGGGAAGAGATTCATTCAAATAATACAGCCGGGAAGAAAATATAGTTCTACCTGTGTGTGAAGAATTCTAAGATGCGATCTGACAAGTGCAGGCATAATATTTATTTCACTCATGTAATGTGCAACCTTGACATCTGGACTTTTATATAAGATGTGTATCGCATACCGAACTCTTTGACGATCCAATGACAAAAAAGCTAATGTTTTAATTTCCATATGCTGCAACCTTAAACTGATGTATAGGAGCATACGGCATCAGACACAACGACACAGAACAAATGAGTGAGAAGTAATTGTATATTCATTGCGCTGCATCCAGATTGCTCTAGACAACCACTCGTTATCTTGTCTCCATAAGCTTGTGGTTTAGCTCGAGCTAATAGGTTCACTTAATGTCTGTTCTGGTGAACTTCTGAGCTCATTTAGAAAGAGATGGCTTAGGGCTAGAAATAATGAACATTAATACAATGATTTTCAATATTCAGTGAAATCTAAATCTTACGCCAAACAAATGACCAGCGAACACAAGGAAGGATTACGTCCTCATTTTGTCTACCTGTAGAGAGAATTGCATTAGGCATCTCATTTGCCTAAATGTCTGTGAACAAATTTACACAGCATATTTGAAACATGAATTAGATATAGATGAACAAATGAAGACTTTAAATAACAATAATGGAATTGCAGAGCTGAGCAATCAGAAGTGATTAAGTTCATAAATTATAATGCCCAGCTGTCTTCTATAATAAAGTAAGAAGACAAAAGCCAGAGGGACAGTCGGATAAATATTCAGCAGAATGAATAGAGAATGAAAGGCTTTGTGCTTATTGTGAGTTCTTCTCTGCTTCTTTCCACATCATTGAATAGACAGACCACTGAGATCCTCATAAACTGATTGGATACAAATTGTGTGTGTGGCCTATCAACTCACAGGACGGTACAAAAAACAAAAATACAGAGAGAAAGCAAAAAATAGACCCCGCTACGATGGGGAATGCTGTAAAGTCTGGGCCGCAGCGTGGGTCGGGTTTACTCAATCGTACATGTATATATCACAGTGGCTGTTCATCCGCAATAAGGACACCGCGCGCCTTAAATACACGAGATGTGGAGGCAACGTGTGGGTCTGTATCCACATGGATTTCTTTTGGTCCTGGTTCAGATCAGTGCTAAATGCAAGCAGACACCGACAAACGATCGAGACGGTTAGTCACATTTATTTAATTAGGCAGTTATAAATGTACCTACATTCATGAGTAAAATCGTACACCATAAGCAATCCCCCAGTCCCCCATGACAGATGGAACGCACTGAAATGGAGGTAAACGGTGCATGCACGGGACCCCGTGGCCCCACAGCACACAGAGGGACGCAGAGCTCAGGAGACATCGGCATTGTGCGTCACATTCATTCGATCACATGTTAATACAAAGCAAATTATCACTACAACAGACACTGGGTACATGGCTTTTAAATGCAGATTATACACACAGATCTAGTTTTGTAAACCTTGAGATTAATCTACTTTTTTTCCTGTTTTTTAAGACCCTTTCACAACAAATGTCAAATGAGAGAGATGGTTACAGTAATAAGGCAGAGACAGTTCTGAGCGGCAGTGAATTGGACCAGCAACGCCCGGTCTGTTTTCATTTAGGTGAGAAAAAGCCGCACCAAAAGAAACAGCCAAACTTCCACAGAGAACAGATATAATGGGATTCACTTTAATCTTTTAACAACTTCACCGGCTGAGAAGAATTTCAGCAAATCCCACCGTATCACCGATCCAGCGCTCGAGTGGCACGGGTCACTCTGTGCTTCTGTTCTTTAACACCAGCTGCATTACGGTGAAGTTAATGGGATCAATGTAAGGCACGGATCTGAAATCCCAAAAGCATCTGTAAAGGGAAGATTTATCGTTGTAATGAAAGGCGACTCTGATTGGTTTTAACACACTGTTTTATGGGGAATGCAGCGAGCCGCCACAGAGCACACATGGCCACCGCGCCGGGAAGAGCCAGAACGAGATTCTATGGAAATCGATAAACCGGTCGAAAGAATTTGGCTACCGTTTGATGGTTACTGTAATAGATACACACAAACATTAAAATGGTCATAAGCTTTTCAGGTGAAATTAACAATTGAACCAAAATACCTTGTACAAAATTGTGACAAGCAACCCCAACAAATTGTACCTTTAGTGGGGCCCTGGCCATGTATTCGGGCCCGTCTCTGTCCCCTGTGCGCTGTTTCACTGCTCTTCACGGCAGTACAACTGACACTAATGTGAAAACTAACAAATACGAACTGCCATTCACCGCTTATAACTCAAAGTGATTGCGTTTGGTGCTGTGGACTGCGGAATATGTATGTATGTGTGAGAGAACTTATATCTGTGTGCGATTCTGTACATCACTATTCCACAATATGACAGTACAACCGTACTTTAACGTGGTCCCTTCCTGCTCTGATACTCGGCAGCTGGCCAGACTAGCGAGTCCTCTTCTGTCAGTGCTGGACAATCACTCCTTTAGCCAGCAGTGGATTGACACAGGTCAGACACATATATATATATATATATATATATTTACACATACATATACAGACACACATATCTGAATTAGGGAAAACTTAAAAAAGGGGAGAAAAAAATGTATATACCTGCCATGACTTTCATAATTTAAGAACAGTATACTTGCAATAATGTACAGTAGTTACTACGGTCAAGAGGGAAGGGTGGATGGGACCACAGACTGGGGGATTAAAAAGAAAATCCAGACACTGCAAACGAGGGCAGAAGCCAACATTGTTCAGTGCGCAGAGTCTCACAGTCGGGCGTCTGCACCCCTGGGCAGCACCTCAATATGGCCGGACTGCCTCAAGTCGGCCATTTCTTGCACTGCCACCTGTGCAGCGGACTCTATACTATAATTTCTATATTGTAATACTATTAATTCCAGTCTGAGATTACTAAGGTAAAAGGCTTTGTGTATTTACTATTGTGATAATCTCAAACACATTCTTTCTTTCTGTCGTTAACAGGATATGACTGATTGACTGGTTTTCTTAGTATTTACTACAATCGTACCCGGATTAGCCTTGGCTGAGGTCATGATTCTACTCTGGACTCAATTCGACACCAGGTCTTGAAATGATCTCAGATGCTGTGTGGGATCTGGTGTTATAAAAGGGTGTTGGAGCAAAATCAATCTGAAACGTGCCGGATAAAAAAGAGGGTTCAGTACCCCGATGGCTGACTCTCCAGAGGGCTCAGCCGGTTCCACGCATGTAGTGCGTGCGTGAACAGGGCGCGGGAGTGGGGAGGCGGGTGTGTCGGTGTGGGTCTGTCGGCTTTAACAGATGGACGCCAGGAACATGCCATGTCAGGGAAGCAGGAACTAAATCAGGAAGACTATTCAGGGCGAGTGCAGCTTCGATGTGCAGAGGTCAGTTTACTTCGCTGGGGCAGGACAGGGGTCAGATGTCCATGGGGTTGACTATCGTGAAGTCCGAGTCCTTTCCGTTGCTGCTGTCCTCATCGGGGCTGGAGCCGGAGGTGCTGGAGATGGAGGCTGCGCTCATCAGGGGATCCGGGAAGGGGGCCGCGGGGGGAGCCTCTTTCTCGGGTTTTGGGGTCGCCTTCTCGCCCTTCTCGAAATGAGGGGGCTTCGCCGCCGGGGCCAGCGCCTCTCTCTTCTCATCCGGAGCCTGTTCGATGCCGTCGTCTTGGGAGATCAGGATGTAGTCATCGGAGTTGCGGCCCTCGGAGTTTAGAGAGGAGACTGACGTGGCCTGAGAGAGAGGAGATCATCGGATCAGACGGGGAAGACGCCAGTGACGCAAAGTTCAGATGTGCATGGCTACACAAGAACTGGCTACATCAGAATCCAGCAGTAGATCGATACAAGCTGAGGGTGATTATACGCACTACCGGTCAAAAGTTTTAGAACACCCCTATTTTTCCAGTTTTTATTGTAATTTAAGCAGTTCAAGTTGAGTGAACCTTAAATGGTACAAAGATTAGCAGTAAACTGCCAGAGGTTAAAAAAGCTCTCGTGCACAGAAGTGACACTGTATTCCTACAATGCACACGTCGTTTGAAAGCTCATTCTCTGGGCTACTTTTTAAGGTACCAGAGGGGTTTGTCAGTTTAAGGGGTTAAATTTTGTTAAACAAAATTATTCCATGATTTCTTTTTTATCTCCAATTGTTTATATATTCTATGCTTTAATTTCAGAGTACACTGAGACATTAAAACTGCAAAAATTGAGGTGTTCTTAAACTTTTGACCAGTACTGTATCCACTGAGGTACGTCCCCAGGACATGGTGCCGAGAGATAGCAGGGGCCCCTCGGGTTCAGTCTGGGGTTTACCTGCTTGTTGCGGAGGGAGAGGGACTTCTCTCGGCCGAGGTCCTTGTGCCCGACCCTGTCTCTGCCCGTCTGGGCGCTGGAGCAGTAGTGATCGTCGGCGATGGTGATCTCCTCGTTCTCCTCAGCCTCCAGCTGGCTCTGGTTGAAGCGCAGGGACCCTTTCAAAATGTCCTTAATCTGCACAGTGAACAAGGACACAATGACTGTGAGCCAGGTGGGGAAGGCGAGGTATTTGTAATATCTGAGAGCAGTTTAACACCAGACTCATGCAACATACCACAGATTTAGCACCTTTTTTATGGTCACATTTGTATACTAGATAAAATGTTATCCTTCATCACTATTATAAAAGCTATGTCCTAGCTTACTGAAAAGAAGGTGCAGATACATTTATATGATTATTTGAATTATTTTAAACATTTCTAAAATGATATTACCTGGACATTTGCCCGAAAGCCTCTCTCTGACAACATGTTCTAATAACACAAACTTTAACATAGATATATTTTTATAGAGACAGACTGGATGAATAATCTCTGTAGGAAACAAAATATGTTGCAGATACAAGTGGAATATTAAGACTGTATATACAAATATCATGTTTCTCATCACAACTAAATACCAGTAAGCTAATCATTATGCATTATATAAAAACAGAAATCCAGGCCCATCATATAGGAAGACAGAATTCCCTACAGCCCTGTTGTTTATGCCGCTTGAATAAACACTGCTGCCCGACAAATCTCTCTTCTCAGATTCTTTTCTTTATAAATATTTCAGGCACTATCTGTTCCTCGAGCGCCACACTGATGGATGCCCCTTGTTAGAGACGAGCACTCAATCCAGGGCACTTAAGCTGATATTTAAAGTCAAGGTAGACAACGATATCATGGCTCAGACATTAGCCTTTGGGCAGAAGAAATGGCCTGGAAAACAGCTTTGTCAGAAATGAATTCCCATCACTTTAATAGTTTATTCTAAGCCTGTGGTTTTATCTTTTTCCCTTACTTTAAAACTAATCAAAAAAAGTTATTTTAGCAACAACCACAATCAACAGCAGAAGCCAAGTCTGTTTGGATTTACTGGAGTAAAGAGAGGCGAAATGGTGCCATTTAACTCAAGTCTTTAGGATGAAATGGAGAAGCGCAGTGCGTGACCTGGGAAGGGAGACACAGCAGTGCTTGGGAATTATTTTTAAAATAGTTTTCCCATTTATGAACTCAACAAATCTCTGCCAAGTGATTAAACTACTTTACATCACCAAAAACATAAAACAACCAATTCAGAAGGGTCACATTCACACATAGAGTGCGTTGATTCAGATGTAATAATAATATAAACATGGTAATTGGTTGGAAATGTTACACAAAACTACAATTTAAGTCTCAACTCACTGTCAGACCATGTCTTTATTATGAGCTGAACTCAATACCACCTTACTCTTGTCCAAAAAACATCCTCTTCAATAAAGAAAAAGGTAACAGTTCTTGAAGCGCGCCAACTGATGTGAACCCCAGTGAGGGCAGCTGTGCTCTGGCTCTGGCACTGCTGGCTCTTCTATTTGAGGAAACCCTTCTGGCTCGCTGACAGTTTTAAAGCAATACAGCTGCGCTGTTTCCGTTCTCACTGCTTTAACCTCCTCACTCGTTTCTGAAGACTGCCTGCATTAAGGAACTACACTCTTCAGATAATATTGGAACAATACCACATGATTCATGACTTTTCGTTAAGTTTTTCTAGAAACCACAATGAAACCAAGAATACGAGCCTTTTTTATTTTTATTATTCACAAAGCATCATGGATTTATGGCATGCGGCTTGTTTTCACATTACCTTACCAAAAAAGTACCTCTGTAGCAATTCATAATTTACCAAACAAAACATGAGTTTTGTAACATAAAAATATCTAAAGAAAATATTTAAATTCTCAGTTTTAATATCACTAGGCAGATTAAAATAAATAGCAAATAAACATTAAAAGCCTAAATTGGGACTTAATTATTCTGTGTGATGGTCGGGGTAGTTTTATAATCTTCAACATGCTTGCTGCCAAGGATACTAAATCTTCAAAGTTGGAGTCTTATTTTACAGTAAGGACTCACAGCTGTCTGGGTGTCCCTGTGCGTTACAGGATTGGCAGCATTTATAGGATTCCCCTGAATTAGAATCTGCAGACAAATCGAATCGCAGCCCGAGACCTCCTTGGGCCAGTGAGGCCGCAGATTCAATAACACAAAGGACCTTTGCTTTCCTTACCTTATTGCTAATGACAAATAGCTGTTCACATATGTCTTTCCCAAGAATTGCACCCTGCTATCGAATAGGAACTTAGCCACAGAATACTTACATTACACTGATCTGCATTCTGGAATAATTACAATACTTTAATACCATGATAATGTTTGCAAGCTTGTTTGGAATAATAAGGGGAATCAGGGGAGTGAATGCGATGCTGGCACTTCAGTACAGTAGACCGTCACTAATAATATCATAAACCAAATAGCTGGGGGACATCTGAGACCAGGTGGTTTACTTGTCACCTGGTTCCGTCAAGATGAGTAAAAATTGACGGCCATTGTGCACAGAACAAATGATGTAGACTTTTAATGAGATGATCTCCTGTAAGTGCGAAGTCGTAACTGGAGCTTTACACTTTACCTGCTTGAGTCCGGCAAGTGACACGAGAACCTCGTCTTCTTTTTCCAGATGCTCCTGCAAAATGACATCTTGAATCTTGCCTGTGGAGGGGAAGCAAAAATATCCCATGGTGTATAATCTGAAGAAATCATACAAAAAGGCCTTCCTAAAAATGTAATTAGATTTTAAACGGCACAAGTGAACACTAAAATACAGATCACTGAATCAGGAGGGGAGCCAATTAAATTCATTAAAGGTTTCAGTATTTCTATTATTAGAAAGTTCTCTCTTAGCCTCTTCTTTATGTGATTAATGTGCCATGAAACAAAGGTAAACCACTAACAGACCCAATTTAATAGATTATATTTCATGAGGTTTTGCTCCCCCTAGTTTCATTCACAGAGAACAATACTGAGGTATAGATCATCCAGACTTCTATTCAGAACCCCTTCTGCATATTCAATCTATGATTACATTTAAAAAGATATCATCAAAAAATGCCACAA